>NC_092116.1:41816565-41821565 GCF_045679555.1 Salvelinus alpinus | reverse complement strand
TTCAGACCCCTTGAATTGTTTTGTTTGTTATGTTACAGAGTAATTCTAAAATGGATAAAATTGTTACCCCTCCTGCCTCCCCCCAATCAATCTACACACAATACCCCATAATGACACAATACCCCATAATGACTCAATACCCCATAATGGCTCAATACCCCATAATGACTCAATACCCCATAATGCCTCAATACCCCATAATGGCTCAATACCCCATAATGACTCAATACCCCATAATGACTCAATACCCCATAATGGCTCAATACCCCATAATGGCTCAATACCCCATAATGGCTCAATACCCCATAATGGCTCAATACCCCATAATGACTCAAAACCCCATAATGACTCAATACCCCATAATGGCTCAATACCCCATAATGACTCAATACCCCATAATGGCTCAATACCCCATAATGGCTCAATACCCCATAATGACTCAATACCCCATAATGACTCAATACCCCATAATGACACAATACCCCATAATGACTCAATACCCCATAATGACACAATACCCCATAATGACTCAATACCCCATAATGACTCAATACCCCATAATGACTCAATACCCCATAATGATACAATACCCCATAATGACTCAATACCCCATAATGACACAATACCCCATAATGGCTCAATACCCCATAATGACTCAATACCCCATAATGACTCAATACCCCATAATGACTCAATACCCCATAATGATACAATACCCCATAATGACACAATACCCCATAATGACTCAATACCCCATAATGACTCAATACCCCATAATGACACAATACCCCATAATGACACAATATCCCATAATGACTCAATACCCCATAATGACTCAATACCCCATAATGACACAATACCCCATAATGACACAATATCCCATAATGACTCAATAACCCATAATGACTCAATACCCCATAATGACTCAATACCCCATAATGACTCAATACCCCATAATGACACAATACCCCATAATGACACAATATCCCATAATGACTCAATAACCCATAATGACTCAATACCCCATAATGCCTCAATACCCCATAATGCCTCAATACCCCATAATGACTCAATACCCCATAATGACACAATACCCCATAATGACACAATACCCCATAATGACTCAATACCCCATAATGACACACTACCCCATAATGACACACTACCCCATAATGACACAATACCCCATAATGACTCAATACCCCATAATGACTCAATACCCCATAATGACTCAATACCCCATAATGACTCAATACCCCATAATGACACAATACCCCATAATGACACAATACCCCATAATGACACAATATCCCATAATGACTCAATAACCCATAATGACACAATACCCCATAATGACTCAATACCCCATAATGACTCAATACCCCATAATGCCTCAATACCCCATAATGACTCAATACCCCATAATGACACACTACCCCATAATGACACACTACACCATAACGACTCAATACCCCATAATGACACATTGGTGTACTTGTATGTAGTTTAGGTGTAGTTTGGATGTAGTTTGGATATAGTTTAGGTGTAGTTTGGATGTAGTTTGGATGTAGTTTGGATATAGTTTGAATATAGTTTAGATGTAGTTTGGATGTAGTTTGAATATAGTTTAGGTGTAGTTTAGGTGTAGTTTGAATATAGTTTAGGTGTAGTTTGGATGTAGTTTGGATATAGTTTAGGTGTAGTTTGGATATAGTTTAGGTGTAGTTTAGGTGTAGTTTAGATGTAGTTTGGATATAGTTTGAATATAGTTTAGGTGTAGTTTGGATAACGTTTAGATGTAGTTTGGATATAGTTTAGGTGTAGTTTGGATATAGTTTAGGTGTAGTTTAGGTGTAGTTTGCATATAGTTTAGGTGTAGTTTGGATATAGTTTAGGTGTAGTTTGGATGTAGTTTGAATATAGTTTAGGTGTAGTTTGGATTTAATTTAGGTGTAGTTTAGATGTAGTTTGGATGTAGTTTGAATATAGTTTAGGTGTAGTTTGGATTTAGTTTAGGTGTAGTTTAGATGTAGTTTGGATATAGTTTGCATATAGTTTAGGTGTAGTTTGGATATAGTTTAGGTGTAGTTTGGATGTAGTTTGAATATAGTTTAGGTGTAGTTTGGATTTAGTTTAGGTGTAGTTTAGGTGTAGTTTGGATATAGTTTAGGTGTAGTTTAGGTGTAGTTTGGATATAGTTTAGGTGTAGTTTAGGTGCAGTTTGGATATAGTTTAGGTGTAGTTTAGGTGTAGTTTGGATATAGTTTAGGTGTAGTTTAGGTGCAGTTTGGATATAGTTTAGGTGTAGTTTGGATATAGTTTAGGTGTAGTTTGGATGTAGTTTGAATATAGTTTAGGTGTAGTTTGGATTTAGTTTAGGTGTAGTTTAGATACAGTTTGACATAGTTTAGGTGTAGTTTGGGTGTAGTTTGACATAGTTTAGGTGTAGTTTGGGTGTAGTTTGACATAGTTTAGGTGTAGTTTGGGTGTAGTTTGACATAGTTTAGGTGTAGTTTGGGTGTAGTTAGCTGTAGTTTGGATGGGCCATCATCAGCTGCGAAGGCTGACTGCCAGTGAATTACTGGCGATGAATGAGAAGCAGGGAGGAAATGACATGTTCTCTTAAAACTGATTATAACACTAATTCTGTTTGTGATATTAAAGATTCTACATAGACATATTTGGGAAAAGTCAAGGAATGGAGGGGGCATGAATTAAAAATGGCAGAGCATTGAAGAAGGCCATTTGAAGGCCAAAACTTCAATCTTTTAAACTTGCTTAATAAAACGAAGATGTTTTAATGGTGAGCGAGCGGTGCCCTTTGTCCTTTCCAATGAGTAATAAAGCATTGTTAACATGATGCTCTTGGCTCTCTGTCACTCTGCCATCTACATATACAAACACACCAGGGGTTCCTGTAGCCCGTAATTGTCAGCTTTTGTGTGTGTGTGTGTGTGTGTGTGTGTGTGTGTGTGTGTGTGTGTCTGTGTGTGTGTGTGTGTGTGTGTGTGTGTGTGTGTGTGTGTGTGTGTGTGTGTGTGTGTGTGTGTGTGTAAGATGGCAGAGCAACCAGGGACACTCAGTTCAGATGAAAAAGAAAGACTGAATTTATCATAGATTCATGGGAGGAAGAGGAGAGGGACAGAGAGGGGGGAAGAGGAGAGGGACAGAGAGGGAGGAAGAGGAGAGGGACAGAGAGGGAGGAAGAGGAGAGGGACAGAGAGGGAGGAAGAGGAGAGGGACAGAGAGGGAGGAAGAGGAGAGGGACAGAGAGGGAGGAAGAGGAGAGGGACAGAGAGGGAGGAAGAGGAGAGGGACAGAGAGGGAGGAAGAGGAGAGGGACAGAGAGGGGGGAAGAGGAGAGGGACAGAGAGGAGGGAAGAGGAGAGGGACAGAGAGGGAGGAAGAGGAGAGGGACAGAGAGGGAGGAAGAGGAGAGGGACAGAGAGGGGGGAAGAGGAGAGGGACAGAGAGGGGGGAAGAGGAGACTTAGTTCTAAGAGAGAAAGAGAGGAAAACAAGAAGAGGAAGAGATTTCATGGTTGTCATGAAGACCACACAGCAAGATCCTCTCTAAAGTTCAGACACACACAAACACACACACCAGACGTGCTGGCCACTGTCTGTCTGTGTGTCTCTGTGTCTCTGTGTGTCTGTGGTGTGTCTGTGTGTGTGTGTGTGTGTGTGTGTGTGTGTGTGTGTGTGTGTGTGTGTGTGTGTGTGTGTGTGTGTGTGTGTGTGTGTGTGTGTGTGTGTGTGTGTGTGTGTGTGTGTGTGTACCTCAGAGTCCATCTCAGATTATTCTGAAATCGTTTCTGTTGTTAGAAACAGATCAGATTAGCATTCTTGAAACATTTTGTTGAAATATAATTTTGATCTCTGAGAAATTAAGCTAACTGATTGCACCCAAATTGGTAATTATAATTTATAGGATTCACATAATATTCAATAATTACAGTACCTAACATATGATTTGGACCAAACGTTCTCTAACAATGAATAACATGTGATCCAAAGAAATGGATTCCTCACATGGGTGGTCAAAGCCACCCACCTCACGCCAATCCCACCCCAACAACCAGTATATAGCCCCACCCACCTCACCTCACGCCAATCCCACCCCAACAACCAGTATATAGCCCCACCCACCTCACCTCACGCCAATCAAACCTCAACAACCAGTATATAGCCCCCCCCCCCCCCCACCTCACGCCAATCCCACCCCAACAACCAGTATATAGCCACCCACAGACCCCCCCACCTTACGCCAATCCCACCCCAACAACCAGTATATAGCCACCCACGGACCCCCCCACCTCACGCCAATCCCACCCCAACAGCCAGTATATAGCCACCCACAGACCCCCCCACCTTACGCCAATCCCACCCCAACAACCAGTATATAGCCACCCACGGACCCCCCCCACCTCACGCCAATCCCACCCCAACAACCAGTATATAGCCACCCACGGACCCCCCCCACCTCACGCCAATCCCACCCCAACAACCAGTATATAGCCACCCACGGACCCCCCCCACCTCACGCCAATCCCACCCCAACAACCAGTCTATAGCCACCCACGGACCCCCCCCCCCCCCCACCTCACGCCAATCCCACCCCAACAACCAGTATATAGCCACCCACGGACCCCCCCACCTCACGCCAATCCCACCCCAACAGCCAGTATATAGCCACCCACGGACCCCCCCCCCCACCTCACGCCAATCCCACCCCAACAACCAGTATATAGCCACCCACGGACCCCCCCCCCCCCCCCCACCTCCCTCCAATCCCACCCCAACAACCAGTATATAGCCACCCACGGACCCCCCCCCCCCCCACCTCACTCCAATCCCACCCCAACAACCAGTATATAGCCCCACCCACCTCACCTCACGCCAATCAAACCTCAACAACCAGTATATAGCCCCCCCCCCCCCCCACCTCACGCCAATCCCACCCCAACAACCAGTATATAGCCACCCACAGACCCCCCCACC
>NC_092116.1:41759065-41811565 GCF_045679555.1 Salvelinus alpinus | reverse complement strand
CTAATATCCACGCCTCGTCACTATTTCTGAACGTTAAAACTATGACATAAACTATTCAACAGTAGTTTTATGCAGTGTTTCGTTATAAATAACAAGATAATATATTTCAGAAAGTGCGTCCGTAGCTCTCCGCTGCTGATCCAGACACGAGACACTAACTACTGCTGTTGTCCCGGAGCCCCTCCGTCTGCCAGATTCCACCCACACCCTGCTATTGGCCAGTCCATCTGTCGGTCAGCAAGGACCTGAATGACAATAGGGTGATCTGAAGGACTGAGTGACATGGGAGAATTCAACAGAATGTTAGATTTTATAATGGGAAAAGTATGTCTCTCTTCCTCGTCCATTTTCTTTTTTCTCCCTTTACCTCCTATCCGTCGCTCACCCCTTCTTTTCCACTTCTCAGTTCAATTCCAAAGGCTTTATTGGCGTCAGAAGCATGTGTTTACATTGTCAAAGCAAGTGGGGGAAAAAACAATATACAGAAATGAGAAGAAACACAAAACAAGATAATCAAAAAAACATTACAAAACGTACAGTAAACATTCATAAAGAGAGGTGGTAGTCAGGTCATCAACATGTACAGTAAACATTCATAAAGAGAGGTGGTAGTCAGGTCATCAACATGTACAGTAAACATTCATAAAGAGAGATGGTAGTCAGGTCATCAACATGTACAGTAAACATTCATAAAGAGAGGTGGTAGTCAGGTCATCAACATGTACAGTAAACATTCATAAAGAGAGGTGGTAGTCAGGTCATCAACATGTACAGTAAACATTCATAAAGAGAGATGGTAGTCAGGTCATCAACATGTACAGTAAACATTCATAAAGAGAGGTGGTAGTCAGGTCATCAACATGTACAGTAAACATTCATAAAGAGAGATGGTAGTCAGGTCATCAACATGTACAGTAAACATTCATAAAGAGAGGTGGTAGTCAGTTCATCAACATGTACAGTAAACATTCATAAAGAGAGGTGGTAGTCAGGTCATCAACATGTACAGTAAACATTCATAAAGAGAGGTGGTAGTCAGGTCATCAACATGTACAGTAAACATTCATAAAGAGAGGTGGTAGTCAGGTCATCAACATGTACAGTAAACATTCATAAAGAGAGATGGTAGTCAGGTCATCAACATGTACAGTAAACATTCATAAAGAGAGGTGGTAGTCAGGTGATCAACATGTACAGTAAACATTCATAAAGAGAGATGGTAGTCAGGTCATCAACATGTACAGTAAACATTCATAAAGAGAGGTGGTAGTCAGGTCATCAACATGTACAGTAAACATTCATAAAGAGAGGTGGTAGTCAGGTGATCAACATGTACAGTAAACATTCATAAAGAGAGATGGTAGTCAGGTCATCAACATGTACAGTAAACATTCATAAAGAGAGGTGGTAGTCAGGTCATCAACATGTACAGTAAACATTCATAAAGAGAGATGGTAGTCAGGTCATCAACATGTACAGTAAACATTCAGAAAGAGAGGTGGTAGTCAGGTCATCAACATGTACAGTAAACATTCATAAAGAGAGGTGGTAGTCAGGTCATCAACATGTACAGTAAACATTCATAAAGAGAGGTGGTAGTCAGGTCATCAACATGTACAGTAAACATTCATAAAGAGAGGTGGTAGTCAGGTCATCAACATGTACAGTAAACATTCATAAAGAGAGGTGGTAGTCAGGTCATCAACATGTACAGTAAACATTCATAAAGAGAGGTGGTAGTCAGGTCATCAACATGTACAGTAAACATTCATAAAGAGAGGTGGTAGTCAGGTCATCAACATGTACAGTAAACATTCATAAAGAGAGGTGGTAGTCAGGTCATCAACATGTACAGTAAACATTCATAAAGAGAGGTGGTAGTCAGGTCATCAACATGTACAGTAAACATTCATAAAGAGAGGTGGTAGTCAGGTCATCAACATGTACAGTAAACATTCATAAAGAGAGGTGGTAGTCAGGTCATCAACATGTACAGTAAACATTCATAAAGAGAGGTGGTAGTCAGGTCATCAACATGTACAGTAAACATTCATAAAGAGAGATGGTAGTCAGGTCATCAACATGTACAGTAAACATTCATAAAGAGAGGTGGTAGTCAGGTCATCAACATGTACAGTAAACATTCATAAAGAGAGGTGGTAGTCAGGTCATCAACATGTACAGTAAACATTCATAAAGAGAGGTGGTAGTCAGGTCATCAACATGTACAGTAAACATTCATAAAGAGAGGTGGTAGTCAGGTCATCAACATGTACAGTAAACATTCATAAAGAGAGATGGTAGTCAGGTCATCAACATGTACAGTAAACATTCATAAAGAGAGGTGGTAGTCAGGTCATCAACATGTACAGTAAACATTCATAAAGAGAGGTGGTAGTCAGGTCATCAACATGTACAGTAAACATTCATAAAGAGAGGTGGTAGTCAGGTCATCAACATGTACAGTAAACATTCATAAAGAGAGATGGTAGTCAGGTCATCAACATGTACAGTAAACATTCATAAAGAGAGGTGGTAGTCAGGTCATCAACATGTACAGTAAACATTCATAAAGAGAGATGGTAGTCAGGTCATCAACATGTACAGTAAACATTCATAAAGAGAGGTGGTAGTCAGGTCATCAACATGTACAGTAAACATTCATAAAGAGAGATGGTAGTCAGGTCATCAACATGTACAGTAAACATTCATAAAGAGAGGTGGTAGTCAGTTCATCAACATGTACAGTAAACATTCATAAAGAGAGGTGGTAGTCAGGTCATCAACATGTACAGTAAACATTCATAAAGAGAGGTGGTGGTCAGGTCATCAACATGTACAGTAAACATTCATAAAGAGAGGTGGTGGTCAGGTCATCAACATGTACAGTAAACATTCATAAAGAGAGATGGTAGTCAGGTCATCAACATGTACAGTAAACATTCATAAAGAGAGATGGTAGCCAGGTCATCAACATGTACAGTAAACATTCATAAAGAGAGGTGGTAGTCAGGTGATCAACATGTACAGTAAACATTCATAAAGAGAGGTGGTAGTCAGGTCATCAACATGTACAGTAAACATTCATAAAGAGAGGTGGTGGTCAGGTCATCAACATGTACAGTAAACATTCATAAAGAGAGATGGTAGTCAGGTCATCAACATGTACAGTAAACATTCATAAAGAGAGGTGGTAGTCAGGTCATCAACATGTACAGTAAACATTCATAAAGAGAGGTGGTAGTCAGGTGATCAACATGTACAGTAAACATTCATAAAGAGAGGTGGTAGTCAGGTCATCAACATGTACAGTAAACATTCATAAAGAGAGGTGGTAGTCAGTTCATCAACATGTACAGTAAACATTCATAAAGAGAGATGGTAGTCAGGTGATCAACATGTACAGTAAACATTCATAAAGAGAGGTGGTAGTCAGGTCATCAACATGTACAGTAAACATTCATAAAGAGAGGTGGTAGTCAGTTCATCAACATGTACAGTAAACATTCATAAAGAGAGATGGTAGTCAGGTCATCAACATGTACAGTAAACATTCATAAAGAGAGATGGTAGTCAGGTCATCAACATGTACAGTAAACATTCATAAAGAGAGGTGGTAGTCAGGTCATCAACATGTACAGTAAACATTCATAAAGAGAGATGGTAGTCAGGTCATCAACATGTACAGTAAACATTCATAAAGAGAGATGGTAGTCAGGTCATCAACATGTACAGTAAACATTCATAAAGAGAGGTGGTAGTCAGGTCATCAACATGTACAGTAAACATTCATAAAGAGAGGTGGTAGTCAGGTCATCAACATGTACAGTAAACATTCATAAAGAGAGGTGATGATGATGATGATGATCAACAGGTGATGATGGTGATAGTCAGGTGATGATGGTGATAGTAGGGTGATAATGGTGATAGTCAGGTGATGATGGTGATAGGTGATAATGGTGATAGTCAGGTGATGATGGTGATAGGTGATAATGGTGATAGTCAGGTGATGATGGTGATAGTCAGGTGATGATGGTGATAGTAGGGTGATAATGGTGATAGTCAGGTGATGATGGTGATAGTAGGGTGATAATGGTGATAGTCAGGTGATGATGGTGATAGTAGGGTGATAATGGTGATAGTCAGGTGATGATGGTGATAGTAGGGTGATAATGGTGATAGTCAGGTGATGATGGTGATAGTAGGGTGATAATGGTGATAGTCAGGTGATGATGGTGATAGTAGGGTGATAATGGTGATAGTCAGGTGATGATGGTGATAGTCAGGTGATGATGGTGATAGTCAGGTGATGATGGTGATAGTAGGGTGATAATGGTGATAGTCAGGTGATGATGGTGATAGTCAGGTGATGATGGTGATAGTCAAGTGATGATTTTGATAGTCAGGTGATGATGGTGATATTATGGATCCCCAATAGGTCCTGCCAAGGCAGCAGCTACTCTTCCTGGGATATTATGGATCCCCATTAGTTCCTGCCAAGGCAGCAGCTACTCTTCCTGAGGTTTATTATGGATCCCCATTAGTTCCTGCCAAGGCAGCAGCTACTCTTCCTGGGGTTTATTATGGATCCCCATTAGTTCCTGCCAAGGCAGCAGCTACTCTTCCTGGGGTTTATTATGGATCCCCATTAGTTCCTGCCAAGGCAGCAGCTACTCTTCCTGGGGTTTATTATGGATCCCCATTAGTTCCTGCCAAGGCAGCAGTTACTCTTCCTGGGGTTTATTATGGATCCCCAATAGGTCCTGCCAAGGCAGCAGTTACTCTTCCTGGGGTTTATAATGGATCCCCATTAGTTCCTGTCAATGCAGCAGCTATTCTTCCTGGGGTTTATTATGGATCTCCATTAGTACCTGCCAAGGCAGCAGCTACTCTTCCTGGGGTTTATTATGGATACCCATTAGTTCAAGCCAAGGCAGAAGCTACTCTTCCTGGGGTTTATTATGGATCCCCATTAGTTCCTGCCAAGGCAGCAGCTACTCTTCCTGGGGTTTATTATGGATCCCCATTAGTTCCTGCCAAGGCAGCAGCTACTCTTCCTGGGGTTTATTATGGATCCCCATTAGTTCCTGCCAAGGCAGCAGTTATTCTTCCTGGGGTTTATTATGGATCCCCAATAGGTCCTGCCAAGGCAGCAGTTACTCTTCCTGGGGTTTATAATGGATCCCCATTAGTTCCTGTCAATGCAGCAGCTATTCTTCCTGGGGTTTATTATGGATCTCCATTAGTACCTGCCAAGGCAGCAGCTACTCTTCCTGGGGTTTATAATGGATCCCCATTAGTTGCTGTCAAGGCAGCAGCTACTCTTCCTGGGGTTTATTATGGATACCCATTAGTTCAAGCCAAGGCAGAAGCTACTCTTCCTGGGGTTTATTATGGATCCCCATTAGTTCCTGCCAAGGCAGCAACTACTCTTCCTGGGGTTTATTATGGATCCCCATTAGTTCCTGCCAAGGCAGCAGCTACTCTTCCTGGGAAATTATGGATCCCCATTAGTTCCTGCCAAGGCAGCAGCTACTCTTCCTGGGGTTTATTATGGATCTCCATTAGTTCCTGCCAAGGCAGCAGCTACTCTTCCTGGGGTTTATTTTGGATCCCCATTAGTTCATGCCAAGGCAGCAGCTACTCTTCCTGGGGTTTATTATGGATCCCCATGAGTTCCTGCCAAGGCAGCAGCTACTCTTCCTGGTGTTTATTATGGATCCCCATTAGTTCCTGCCAAGGCAGCAGCTACTCTTCCTGTGGTTTATTATGGTTCCTCATTAGTTCCTGCCAAGGCAGCAGCTACTCTTCCTGTGGTTTATTATGGATCCCCATTAGTTCCTGCCAAGGCAGCAGCTACTCTTCCTGGGGTTTATTATGGATCCCCATTAGTTCCTGCCAAGGCAGCAGCTACTCTTCCTGGTGTTTATTATGGATCCCCATGAGTTCCTGCCAAGGCAGCAGCTACTCTTCCTGGTGTTTATTATAGATCCCCATTAGTTCCTGCCAAGCCAGCAGCTACTCTTCCTGGGGTTTATTATGGATCCCCATTAGTTCCTGCCAAGGCAGCAGCTACTCTTCCTGGGGTTTATTATGGATCCCCATTAGTTCCTGCCAAGGCAGCAGCTACTCTTCCTGGGGTTTATTATGGATCCCCATTAGTTCCTGCCAAGGCAGCAGCTACTCTTCCTGGGGTTTATTATTGATCCCCAATAGGTCCTGCCAAGGCAGCAGTTACTCTTCCTGGGGTTTATAATGGATCCCCATTAGTTCCTGTCAATGCAGCAGCTATTCTTCCTGGGGTTTATTATGGATCTCCATTAGTACCTGCCAAGGCAGCAGCTACTCTTCCTGGGGTTTATAATGGATCCCCATTAGTTCCTGTCAAGGCAGCAGCTACTCTTCCTGGGGTTTATTATGGATACCCATTAGTTCCTGCCAAGGCAGCAGTTACTCTTCCTGGGGTTTATTATGGATCCCCATTAGTTCCTGCCAAGGCAGCAGCTACTCTTCCTGGGGTTTATTATGGATCCCCATTAGTTCCTG
Source organism: Salvelinus alpinus (assembly GCF_045679555.1). Classification (NCBI taxonomy): domain Eukaryota; kingdom Metazoa; phylum Chordata; class Actinopteri; order Salmoniformes; family Salmonidae; genus Salvelinus; species Salvelinus alpinus. The sequence goes on along the minus strand of NC_092116.1, from coordinate 41,805,019 downwards.
CCAAGGCAGCAGCTACTCTTCCTGGGGTTTATTTTGGATCCCCATTAGTTCCTGCCAAGGCAGCAGCTACTCTTCCTGGGGTTTATTATGGATCCCCATGAGTTCCTGCCAAGGCAGCAGCTACTCTTCCTGGTGTTTATTATGGATCCCCATTAGTTCCTGCCAAGGCAGCAGCTACTCTTCCTGTGGTTTATTATGGATCCTCATTAGTTCCTGCCAAGGCAGCAGCAGCTACTCTTCCTGTGGTTTATTATGGATCCCCATTAGTTCCTGCCAAGGCAGCAGCTACTCTTCCTGGGGTTTATTATGGATCCCCATGAGTTCCTGCCAAGGCAGCAGCTACTCTTCCTGGTGTTTATTATGGATCCCCATGAGTTCCTGCCAAGGCAGCAGCTACTCTTCCTGGTGTTTATTATAGATCCCCATTAGTTCCTGCCAAGCCAGCAGCTACTCTTCCTGGGGTTTATTATGGATCCCCATTAGTTCCTGCCAAGGCAGCAGCTACTCTTCCTGGGGTTTAGTATGGATTCCCATTAGTTCCTGTCAAGGCAGCAGCTACTCTTCCTGTTGTTTATTATGGATCCCCATTAGTTCCTGCCAAGGCAGCAGCTACTCTTCCTGTGGTTTATTATGGATCCCCATTTGTTCCTGCCAAGGCAGCAGCTACTCTTCCTGGGGTTTATTATGGATCCCCATTAGTTCCTGCCAAAGCAGCAGCTACTCTTCCTGTGGTTTATTATGGATCCCCATTAGTTCCTGCCAAGGCAGCAGCTACTCTTCCTGAGGTTTATTATGGATCCCCATTAGTTCCTGCCAATGCAGAAGCTACTCTTCCTGGGGTTAATTATGGATCCAGCAAAATTAAGGCAGTTAAAAATATTTCACAACACAATGTGTGCCCTCAGGCCCCTAGTCCACCACCACCACATATCTACAGTACTAAATCCATGTGTACGTGTGTGTATAGTGCGTATTTTATCCTGTGTTTGTATGCATGTGTCTGTGCCTATGTTTGTGTCTCTTCACAGTCCCCGCTGTTCCATAATGTGTAATTGAATCTGGTTTTTAAATTTGATTCTACTCCTTGCATCAGTTACCTAATGTGGAATAGATTTCCATGTTCCATGGTTCTATATAGTACTGTGTGCCTCCCATAGTCTGTTCTGGACTTGGGGACTGTGAAGAGACATCTGGCGCAATGTCTTGTGGGGTAGTCATGGGTGTCAGAGCTGTGTGCCAGTAGTTCAAACAGACATCTCGGTACATTCAACATGTCAATACCTCTCATAAATACAAGTAGTGATGAAGTCAATCTCTCCTCCACTTTGAGCCATGAGCGATTTGACATGCATATTATTAATGTTAGCTCTCTGTGTACATCCAAGGGCCAGCCGTGCTGCCCTGTTCTGAGCCAATTGCAATTTTCCTAAGTTCCTCTTTGTGGCACCTGACCACACGACTGAACAGTAGTCCAGGTGCGACAAAACTAGGGCCTGTAGGACCTGCCTTGTTGATAGTGTTGTTAAGAAGGTAGAAACTAGGGCCTGTAGGACCTGCCTTGTTGATAGCGTTGTTAAGAAGGTAGAAACTAGGGCCTGTAGGACCTGTCTTGTTGATAGTGTTGTTAAGAAGGTAGAAACTAGGGCCTGTAGGACCTGCTTGTTGATAGTGTTGTTAAGAAGGTAGAAACTAGGGCCTGTAGGACCTGTCTTGTTGATAGTGTTGTTAAGAAGGTAGAAACTAGGGCCTGTAGGACCTGCCTTGTTGATAGTGTTGTTAAGAAGGTAGAAACTAGGGCCTGTAGGACCTGCCTTGTTGATAGTGTTGTTAAGAAGGTAGAAACTAGGGCCTGTAGGACCTGTCTTGTTGATAGTGCTGTTAAGAAGGTAGAAACTAGGGCCTGTAGGACCTGCCTTGTTGATAGTGCTGTTAAGAATGTAGAAACTAGGGACTGTAGGACCTGCCTTGTTGACAGTGCTGTTAAGAATGTAGAAACTAGGGCTTGTAGGACCTGCCTTGTTGATAGTGTTAAGAAGGTAGAAACTAGGGCCTGTAGGACCTGCCTTGTTGATAGTGTTGTTAAGAATGTAGAAACTAGGGCTTGTAGGACCTGCCTTGTTGATAGTGTTAAGAAGGTAGAAACTAGGGCCTGTAGGACCTGCCTTGTTGATAGTGTTGTTAAGAAGGTAGAAACTAGGGCCTGTAGGACCTGCTTGTTGATAGTGTTGTTAAGAAGGTAGAAACTAGGGCCTGTAGGACCTGCCTTGTTGATAGTGTTGTTAAGAAGGTAGAAACTAGGGCCTGTAGGACCTGTCTTGTTGATAGTGTTGTTAAGAAGGTAGAAACTAGGGCCTGTAGGACCTGCCTTGTTGATAGTGTTGTTAAGAAGGTAGAAACTAGGGCCTGTAGGACCTGCCTTGTTGATAGTGTTGTTAAGAAGGTAGAAACTAGGGCCTGTAGGACCTGTCTTGTTGATAGTGCTGTTAAGAAGGTAGAAACTAGGGCCTGTAGGACCTGCCTTGTTGATAGTGTTGTTAAGAAGGTAGAAACTAGGGCCTGTAGGACCTGCCTTGTTGATAGTGCTGTTAAGAATGTAGAAACTAGGGACTGTAGGACCTGCCTTGTTGATAGTGTTGTTAAGAAGGTAGAAACTAGGGCCTGTAGGACCTGCCTTGTTGATAGTGCTGTTAAGAATGTAGAAACTAGGGCTTGTAGGACCTGCCTTGTTGATAGTGTTAAGAAGGTAGAAACTAGGGCCTGTAGGACCTGCCTTGTTGATAGTGTTGTTAAGAATGTAGAAACTAGGGCTTGTAGGACCTGCCTTGTTGATAGTGTTAAGAAGGTAGAAACTAGGGCCTGTAGGACCTGCCTTGTTGATAGTGTTGTTAAGAATGTAGAAACTAGGGCCTGTAGGGCCTGCCTTGTTGATAGTGTTAAGAAGGTAGAAACTAGGGCCTGTAGGGCCTGCCTTGTTGATAGTGTTGTTAAGAAGGTAGAAACTAGGGCTTGTAGGACCTGTCTTGTTGATAGTGTTATTAAGAAGGCAGAGCAGTGCTTTATTATGGACAGACTTCTCCCCATCTTAGCTACTGTTGTATCAATATGTTTTGACCATGACAGTTTGCAATCCAGGGTAACTCCAATCAGTTTAGTCACCTCAACTTGCTCAATTTCCACATGAATTATTGAAAGATTTAGTTGAGGTTTAGGGTTTAATGAATGATTTATCACAAATACAATGCTTTTACTTTTATAAATATTTTGGACTAACTTATTCCTTACCCCCCACTCTGAAACTAACTGCAGCTCTTTGTTAAGTGTTGCAGTCATTTCAGTCTCTGTAGTAGCTGACGTGTATAGTGTTGAGTCATCCACATACATAGACACTCTGGCTTTACTCAAAGCCAATGGCATTAGTAAAGATTGAAAAAGTAAGGGGCCTAGACAGCTGCCAATTCCTGCTTCTACCTGGATTGTGTTGGAGAGGCTTCCATTAAAGAAACCCTCTGTGTTCTGTTAGACAGGTAACTCTTTATCCACATTATATCAGGGGGGTGTAAAGCCATAACACATACGTTTTTCCAGCAGCAGACTATGATCGATGATGTCAAAAGCCGCACTGAAGTCTAACAAAACAGCCCCCACAATCATTTTATCATCAATTTCTCTCAGCCAATCATCAGTCATTTGTGTAAGTGCTGTGCTTGATGAATGTCCTTCCCTGCTGAAAGTCTGTTGTCAATTTGTTTACTGTAAAATAGCATTGTATACTTGGATGTGTAGTGTCAGCATTTGTTGCTGGCATGTCATGCCTAAGTTTGCTAATAATTTTAAAAAGTATTATAGTCACATGCACAACCAAAGTGAAATGGGTTTCTTGCTCTTTCCCAACAATGACATGGTCAATATCAGTAGTGGGCGATGATCAGGTCACTATAAAAATGTATTAAAAGTCAAGTAGAACAAAAACACATGAGAAATAGAACCAATATTACTGTAACTACTGTAATTACTGTAATTACTGTAACTACTGTAATTACTGGAACTACTTTTTAAAAATGCCTTCCTCACCATCTTAAATAAGCATGCCCCATTCAAGAAATTTAGAACCAGGAACAGATATAGCCCTTGGTTCTCTCCTGACCTGACTGCCCTTAACCAACAGAAAAGCATCCTATGGCGTTCTGCATTAGCATCGAACAGCCCCCGTGATATGCAACTTTTCAGGGAAGCTAGAAACCAATATACACAGGCAGTTAGAAAAGCCAAGGCTAGCTTTTTCAAGCAGAAATTTGCTTCCTGCAACACAAACTCAAAAAAGTTCTGGGACACTGTAAAGTCCATGGAGAATAAGAGCACCTCCTCCCAGCTTCCAACTGCACTGAAGATAGGAAACACTGTCACCACCGACAAATCCACTATAATTGAGAATTTTAATAAGCATTTTTCTACGGCTGGCCATGCTTTCCACCTGGCTACCCCAACCTCGGCCAACAGATCTGCACCCCTCGCAGCAACTGGCCCAAGTCTTCCCCATTTCTTCTCCCAAATACAGTCAGCTGATGTTCTGAAAGAGCTGCAAAATCTGGACCCCTACAAATCAGCTGGGCTAGATAATCTGGACCCTTTCTTTCTAAAATTATCTGATGAAATTGTTGCCACCCCTATTACTAGCCTTTTCAACCTCTCTTTCGTGTCGTCTGAGATTCCCAAAGATTGGAAAGCAGCTGCGGTTATCCCCCTCTTCAAAGGGGGGGACACTATTGAACCAAACAGCTACAGACCTATATCTATCCTACCCTGCCTTTCTAAGGTCTTCGAAAGCCAAGTCAATAAACAGATTACCGACCATTTCGAATCCCACCATACCTTCTCCGCTATAAAATCTGGTTTCAGAGCTGGTCATGGGTGCACCTCAGCCATGCTCAAGGTCATAAACGATATCTTAACCGCCATCGATAAGAAACAATACTGTGCAGCCGTATTCATTGACCTGGCCAAGGCTTTTGACTCTGTCAATCACCACATCCTCATCGGCAGACTCGACAGCCTTGGTTTCTCTAATGATTGCCTCGCCTGGTTCACCAACTACTTCTCTGATCGAGTTCAGTGTGTCAAATCGGAGGGTCTGTTGTCCGGGCCTCTGGCAGTCTCTATGGGGGTGCCACAGGGTTAAATTCTTGGACCGACTCTCTTCTCTGTATACATCAATGATGTCGCTCTTGCTGCTGGTGAGTCTCTGATCCACCTCTACGCAGACGACACTATTCTGTATACTTCTGGCCCTTCTCTTGACACTGTGTTAACAACCCTCCAGGCGAGCTTCAATGCCATACAACTCTCCTTCCGTGGCCTCCAATTGCTCTTAAATACAAGTAAAACTAAATGCATGCTCTTCAATCGATAGCTGCCTGCACCTGCCCGCCCCGTCCAGCATCACTACTCTGGACAGTTCTGACTTAGAATATGTGGACAACTACAAATACCTAGGTGTCTGGTTAGACTGTAAACTCTCCTTCCAGACTCACATCAAACATCTCCAATCCAAAGTTAAATCTAGAATTGGCTTCCTATTCCGCAACAAAGCATCCTTCACTCATGCTGCCAAACATACCCTCGTAAAACTGACTATCCTACCGATCCTTGACTTCGGCGATGTCATTTACAAAATAGCCTCCAACACTCTACTCAACAAATTGGATGCAGTCTATCACAGTGCCATCCATTTTGTCACCAAAGCCCCATATACTACCCACCACTGCGACCTGTACACTCTCGTTGGCTGGTCCTCACTTCATATTCATCACTAAACCCACTGGCTCCAGGTCATCTACAAGACCCTGCTAGGTAAAGTCCCCCCTTATCTCAACTCGCTGGTCACCATAGCAGCACCCACCTGTAGCACGCGCTCCAGCAGGTATATCTCACTGGTCATTCCCAAAACCAATTCTTCCTTTGGCCGCCTCTCCTTCCAGTTCTCTGCTGCCAATGACTGGAACGAACTACGAAAATCTCTGAAACTGGAAACACTTATCTCCCTCACTAGCTTTAAGCACCAGCTGCCAGAGCAGCTCACAGATCACTGCACCTGTACATAGCCCATCTATAATTTAGCCCAAACAACTACCTCTTTACCTACTGTATTTATTTATTTATTTTGCTCCTTTGCACCCCATTATTTCTATCTCTACTTTGCACATTCTTCCACTGCAAACCAACCATTCCAGTGTTTTTACTTGCTATATTGTATTTACTTCGCCACCATGGCCTTTTTAATATTTTTATTTATTTATATATATATTTTGTTTGCCTTCACCTCCCTTATCTCACCTCACTTGCTCACATTGTATATAGACTTATTTTTCACTGTATTATTGACTGTATGTTTGTTTTACTCCACGTGTAACTATGTGTTGTTGTATGTGTCGAACTGCTTTGCTTTATCTTGGCCAGGTCGCTGTTGTAAATGAGAACGTGTTCTCAACTTGCCTACCTGGTTAAATAAAGGTGAAATAAAATAAAAAATAAAAATTACTCTAACTACTGTAATTACTGTAACTACTGTAATTACTGTAACTACTGTAACTATTGTAAATAATGTAACTACTGTAACTAATGTAACTACTGTAACTATTGTAACTACTGTAAGTACTGTAACTACTGTAACTAATGTAAGTACTGTAACTACTGTAAGTACTGTAATTACTGTAACTAATGTAAGTACTGTAATTATGTAACTACTGTAACTACTGTAAGTACTGTAACTACTGTAACTAATGTAAGTACTGTAACTATTGTAACTATTGTAATTACTGTAAGTACTGTAACTACTGTAACTACTGTAACTACTGTAAGTACTGTAACTACTGTAACTATTGTAACTACTGTAACTACTGTAACTATTGTAACTACTGTAAGTACTGTAACTACTGTAACTATTGTAACTACTGTAACTACTGTAACTATTGTAACTACTGTAACTACTGTAAGTACTGTAACTACTGTAATTACTCTAACTACTGTAACTACTGTAACTACTGTAACCACTGTAACTAAGTACTGTAATGTAAAACGGTTTCAGTATCCTGCCGTATAATGTTCCAGAATCCGAGGGCAGTCCATCGTATTTAGGGGGAAAAGTCTACAACATTGTTGAATTAAAAACCTTCTGCTGAAGTGACCTTCAGGTCCACGATAATTGTTTTCTAGTTCAGATACTGGCACAGACCTATCCAGATAGTAATTACAGATTAAAACATTCTGCCAACACAGTAAATAGACCGGTAGTTTATTTTTAGCCTAATATTTGACAGTATAGAAAGGCTACTGTATTGCTTGTGCGATAGGAGCGCGACGTCACTGCCTACTTAATCTCAGAGCCTATTGTCACGACTCCCGCCGAAGTTGGCTCGCCTGCCTGTTCGGGAGGTGCTCGGCGGTCCTCGTCACCGGCCTACTAGCCGCCACCGATCCCTCTGCTCTCTGCGCCTGATTCTTACCACACACACCCAGTCAATTCGTGACACCTATACCAAGGCAGGACATAGAAACCCAATAATCTATTGATTAACTACATATTGAACACCAATTGCTCTTTTGGCCTAATTCAAATAGTTCCAAATTAAACAGCAAATAAGGAGCGTTGTTGAACTTGTCACCATAAAAGGTTGAATGGAGGCGTTTTCCAGGCGGAGTAATGCTCGTCCACGCGCCGCACAGTTTAGGATTTATAACGGCAAAACACGTGCACGTCCTACGTACGACAGACTTTTCAGAAATGGCGCAAGCAGACATTGTGTGAAATTTACTCAACGGGATATACATTTGGCCCAGATCATTTGTGTCTTTGATGGCACACTATTGCCGCACCCTACCGGAGGTGGTTGGTCACCAGATACCCTTTTTTTTTATTTCCGTCAGAAGGTTCCCGAAGTTATTGTCCCCAACAATGACATCTGGGAGGGGACTGTGGATCAGGGAAACTTGAGTGAATGGTGCGACTTACCATAGAGATCCGGTATTTACAACCGAACACCGAGTGTCCCAAGGCAGGAGCTATATAGTCATTCATTTAAATGTGTTAGTTACGTGCGATATCTCAACACGTTTACAGTTTTATTGGTCTATAAGGAAGGAAGGAAATCATTATAACCACACATCACTGAATAATAATATTAATGACTGGACACATACATTATATAATATTCAACAAATCAACAACAGGTATTACATATAGTTCCTGTTATATAGGATAGAGAAGAGGTCTATTACATATAGTTCCTGTTATATAGGATAGAGAAGAGGTCTATTACATATAGTTCCTGTTATATAGGATAGAGAAGAGGTCTATTACATATAGTTCCTGTTATATAGGATAGAGAAGAGGTCTATTACATATAGTTCCTGTTATATAGGATAGAGAAGAGGTCTATTACATATAGTTCCTGCTATATAGGATAGAGAAGAGGTCTATTACATATAGTTCCTGTTATATAGGATAGAGAAGAGGTCTATTACATATAGTTCCTGTTATATAGGATAGAGAAGAGGTCTATTACATATAGTTCCTGTTATATAGGATAGAGAAGAGGTCTATTACATATAGTTCCTGTTATATAGGATAGAGAAGAGGTCTATTACATATAGTTCCTGTTATATAGGATAGAGAAGAGGTCTATTACATATAGTTCCTGTTAGAGAAGAGGTCTATTACATATAGTTCCTGTTAGAGAAGAGGTCTATTACATATAGTTCCTGTTATATAGGATAGAGAAGAGGTCTATTACATATAGTTCCTGTTATATAGGATAGAGAAGAGGTCTATTACATATAGTTCCTGTTATATAGGATAGAGAAGAGGTCTATTACATATAGTTCCTGTTATATAGGATAGAGAAGAGGTCTATTACATATAGTTCCTGTTATATAGGATATTAGGAGAATTATAACTAATAAAGTCACAGAACTGAACAGCAGGTAGACCTCATGTCTAAAGTCTATCCTCCTGTTAGTCATTTTATTTTAAGAGAAAGCGTTTATAATATCCAACGACAGGCCTAATGCATGAAGCAGTGTCTTAGCTTTTAATAAAACCATTACAACTATTAGTTAGCCCAGGTCTGTTCTGCTGCACAGAAGAGCTGAGGACCAATGATCCCTCTAAACGGTGCTGGTGCAGTAGTAGTGGTAGTGGTAGTAGTAGTAGTAGTAGTAGTAGTAGTAGTGGTGGTAGTGGTAGTAGTGGTAGTAGTGGTAGTTGTAGTAGTAGTAGTAGTAGTAGTAGTAGCCCTGCAGAAACGTCAGCCCACAGAGAGAATCACAAGACTGAATTTCACTCAACTATCTAGAGCAGTGGTCACCAACCGGTCGATAGCGATATAGCCTCCGTCAAATGTTGAAAGATGTATATTTTTAAATGGCCTGGAACAACAATGTAATGGCAGGGCAATTCAAGCAAAGCTAATATGCGGTGATAATGCATTGGGCCTATAGCTTACTGCTCAAACTTCATTGCTACATAACTGTTTTTAATTGGTTAATGTGGCAAAGGATTACTTTAAAAATAATAATCATGTTAAAAAAAACAATCTGAGCGGTAGATCTCTGCCTGCATTTTGACTCCGTGATCTTGACTCAGAAAAGGTTAGTGACCACTGTTCTAGAGTTGTCTCTGTTAACACCATCAACGTGTCCCTTTACTGTGGCAAATAGTGATCAAATCAACGCAATATTAGCCACTTTTACATGCAAACATAGCGAAACAAAACGAACTACGCAAGAGGTTTTGTTGTAGCACAACGCATCGGAGGAGGACTCTATTGCCTTGACAGCGGGAGCGGTTGAGTCGCTGCGCTTGTTGTGCGATCAACGCGACAGCTGCATGTAGCCACATGTGCACATTTTGATCATATCTTTTGCTAGTGAGTTAGTTGTTAGCTCAGTCATAGATCATATGTAGTCGACAATCGGGGAGTGATTGCTTCCCGACAAGAGCACAAGACGAGTACATTTCTAGACATTGTTTGAAAAGCGAGACCGGTAGAGAGTTTTTTGAGACAGTAGCCAATAGGCAGAGGGTAGCAGAGGGCAGGGCGATACGGCCAACATATCACATCATGGTATTTTTCACATTTTGGACGGTATTTGATGGTATTTGATGTTTTTGATTAATAAACAATACAATACAGTTATAGAAGATAAAGTAAAAACTCAAACCGGTCCGTGCATAAATACCGGTGTATAGTAAAATACGGTATACCGCCCAGCCCTGGGGTAGCATCATTTGTTTTTCACTGTAATAATGGTATGAGAATAATAATGCATTTTATTTTGTAAAGTGGTTTCTTGCATCAAACAAGACAAAAACCTTTTCAGTCACCTCCTTCTCAGAGTGGATAAAGGTTCATGTCAAGTTCGGCATGTTGTTTTCAAAAGTCTCATGGAATGTAGGTTTAACTAACAGTGAACTGCTTGGTAAACAACAGGTGTAGACTAACAGGGAAATGCTTGGTAATTAACAGGTTTAACTAACAGTGAACTGCTTGGTAAACAACAGGTGTAGACTAACAGGGAAATGCTTGGTAATTAACAGGTTTAACTAACAGGGAAATGCTTGGTAAACAACAGGTTTAACTAACAGTGAAATGCTTGGTAAACAACAGGTGTAGACTAACAGGGAAATGCTTGGTAATTAACAGGTTTAACTAACAGTGAACTGCTTGGTAAACAACAGGTGTAGACTAACAGGGAAATGCTTGGTAATTAACAGGTTTAACTAACAGTGAAATGCTTGGTAAACAACAGGTTTAACTAACAGTGAAATGCTTGGTAAACAACAGGTTTAGCTTAAAGATCTTTTTCCAACAATGCAGAGTTAAGATGAAGATACAAAATGTAATAAAACATTTAAATAGTGACACAAGGAATAAATACACTGTGAATAACGAGTGACTATAATGAGTAAATATAACGTGGATTCATACAGGAAGTAGAAAATAACATGACTATATACAGGAAGTAGAAAATAACATGGCTATATACAGGAAGTAGAAAATAACATGGCTATATACAGGAAGTATAAAATAACATGGCTATATACAGGAAGTAGAAAATAACATGACTATATACAGGAAGTAGAAAATAACATGGCTATATACAGGAAGTAGAAAATAACATGGCTATATACAGGAAGTAGAAAATAACATGGCTATATACAGGAAGTAGAAAATAACATGGCTGTATACAGGAAGTAGAACATAACATGGCTATATACAGGAAGTAGAAAATAACATGGCTATATACAGGAAGTATAAAATAACATGGATATATACAGGAAGTAGAAAATAACATGGCTGTATATAGGAAGTAGAAAATAACATGCCTATATACAGGAAGTAGAAAATAACATGGCTATATACAGGAAGTAGAAAATAACATGGCTATATACAGGAAGTAGAAAATAACATGGCTATATACAGGAAGTAGAAAATAACATGACTTTATACAGGAAGTAGAAAATAACATGGCTGTATACAGGAAGTAGAAAATAACATGGCTATATACAGGAAGTAGAAAATAACATGGCTATATACAGGAAGTAGAAAATAACATGGCTATATACAGGAAGTAGAAAATAACATGGCTATATACAGGAAGTAGAAAATAACATGGCTATATACAGGAAGTAGAAAATAACATGGCTATATACAGGAAGTAGAAAATAACATGGCTATATACAGGAAGTAGAAAATAACATGGCTGTATATAGGAAGTAGAAAATAACATGCCTATATACAGGAAGTAGAAAATAACATGGCTATATACAGGAAGTAGAAAATAACATGGCTATATACAGGAAGTAGAAAATAACATGGCTATATACAGGAAGTAGAAAATAACATGGCTATATACAGGAAGTAGAAAATAACATGGCTGTATACAGGAAGTAGAAAATAACATGGATATATACAGGAAGTAGAAAATAACATGGCTATATACAGGAAGTAGAAAATAACATGGCTATATACAGGAAGTAGAAAATAACATTACTTTATACAGGAAGTAGAAAATAACATGGCTGTATACAGGAAGTAGAAAATAACATGGATATATACAGGAAGTAGAAAATAACATGGCTGTATATAGGAAGTAGAAAACAACATGCCTATATACAGGAAGTAGAAAATAACATGGCTGTATACAGGAAGTAGAAAATAACATGGCTATATACAGGAAGTAGAAAATAACATGGATATATACAGGGAGCAGCAGTACTGAGTCGATGTGCAGCGGTACCAGGTAATTGAGGTAGATATGTACATATAGGAAGGTGACCAGGCATCAGGATAGATGATAAACTGAAACAGCAGCGTATGTGTGTGTGTGTGTGTGTGTGTGTGTGTGTGTGTGTGTGTGTGTGTATGTGTGTGTGTGTGTGAGAGAGAGTATGTAGTGTGTGTGTGAGTGAGCGTGTGAGTGTGTGAGTGAGTGTGTGTGTAGTGTGTGTGTAGTGAGAGTATGTAGTGTGTGAGTGAGTGAGTATGTGTGTGAGAGTATGTAGTGTGTGTGTGAGAGAGAGTATGTAGTGTGTGTGTGTGTGTAGGTGTGTGTGAGTGAGTGAGTGTGTTGGGATGTCAAGGTCAGGTAGAGCTTCTACACACAGAGGAAACAGCAGCAGGGTGGACCAACACCACACACACCATGGCACAGATCCACATGGGCCAACCCACTTCCTGCTTGGCTCCAGCTAGACCTTGGACAATGGGGAGATGTCCCAGCACACGAATACGCACACACACACACACACACACACACACACACACACACACACACACACACACACACACACACACACACACACACACACACACACACACACACACACACACACACACACACACACACACACACACACACACACACACACACACAAAGGTCCTGTCCCAACGGACTCTCTGCAGGATGGACAGGAAGTGTGTGTATGTGGCTGGTTGGCAGCAGTGGCAATGGCCTCTTGCTTCTGTATTGTGAAGAAGAAAGGAGAGAACAGAGGGAGGGAGAGATGGAGAGAGGGATAGAAGGGGGAGACGGAGAGAGAGACAGAGACAGAGACGGAAAGAGGGATAGAAGGGGGAGACAGGGGGAAATGGGAGGCCCACCCTGAAAAGATTCCTAGACACAATTTAGAGAGACCATGCTTTTACCATGATATCATTGATAAATGAGAGAGAGAGACAGAGAGACAGAGACAGAGAGAGAGAGAGAAAGAAAGAGAGAGAGAGAGACAGATTGAAAGAGAGAGAGAGAGAGAGAGAGAGAGAGAGAGAGGGAGGGAGGGAGGGAGGGAGGGAGGGAGGGAGGGAGAGAAGAGAGACAGAGAGAGAGAGAGAGAGAGAGAGAGAGACAGATATTTCCCTCAGATTACACATACCCACAAGGAATTTGAAAACAAATCCGATTTTGATAAACTCCCATATCTGCTGGGTGAAATACCACAGTGTGCATCACAGCAGCAAGATTTGTGACCTGTTGCCACAAGAAAAGGGCAACCAGTGAAGAACAAACACCATTGTAAATACAACCCATATTTATGTTCATTTATTTTCTCATTTGTACTTGAACTATTTGCACATAATATGTCATTTATAATGGTTGTTTTCTATTTTTGTGAGTGTAATGTTTACTGGTAATCTTTTTATATTATTTCACTTCTGATTATTATATATTTTACTTGCTTTGGCAATGTAAACAATGCTTCCCATGCCAATAAAGCCATTACATTTAAATTTAAATTTAAATTGAGAGAGAGAAATACTTGAACCAGTTATTGAACCCATTGCCCTTTATGGTTGTGAGGTCTACGGTCCACCAGAATTCCATGAGAAATGTTTTTGTAACCAAAACCTGCAGGAGAACCACAGCAGAACCTGTAAATCCAACACAACGCTGAGTGAAAAACATTCAGTCGACTTCTGAAGACAAAAAGACAAAGACAATGATCTCTTAGTGTGTTATACAAAGCTCAATAAACACTAAGCTACCAAGCTGCTGGGACAGAAATGACCTGATCAATTTCTTCAATTAGCACTGAAGTGTGAAGCGAGAGGTGTGAAAACTATTGAGTCTAATAATGGCAGGAGAGTTTCACAGCGTCCCCCCCCCCCCCCCCGTCCCCCGTCCCCTGTCTCCCCCCCCCCAAATGTAGAGGCCTTTGAAGCCGCAATGGCTTATCCCTGTCCAGAGGTCATTACAACACAGAACCCCATGGATATTAAAAACAACACAGAATAAGTACAAAGAAAAGCTCCTCAAGGACAATCCAGAGACACTATTTGCTGACTGCTACAAAGAGGGGAACGTAAACAACTTAATTTTCCAGACAGACCATCCCCTGGCATGACACAGTGCTATATTAACCAGACCATCCCCTGGCATGGCACAGTGCTATATTAACCAGACCATCCCCTGGCATGACACAGTGCTATATTAACCAGACCATCCCCTGGCACAGTGCTATATTAACCAGACCATCCCCTGGCATGACACAGTGCTATATTAACCAGACCATCCCCTGGCATGACACAGTGCTATATTAACCAGACCATCCCCTGGCATGGCACAGTGCTATATTAACCAGACCATCCCCTGGCACAGTGCTATATTAACCAGACCATCCCCTGGCATGACACAGTGCTATATTAACCAGACCATCCCCTGGCATGACACAGTGCTATATTAACCAGACCATCCCCTGGCATGGCACAGTGCTATATTAACCAGACCATCCCCTGGCATGGCACAGTGCTATATTAACCAGACCATCCCCTGGCATGGCACAGTGCTATATTAACCAGACCATCCCCTGGCATGGCACAGTGCTATATTAACCAGACCATCCCCTGGCATGACACAGTGCTATATTAACCAGACCATCCCCTGGCATGGCACAGTGCTATATTAACCAGACCATCCCATAGCACAGTGCTATATTAACCAGACCATCCCCTGGCACAGTGCTATATTAACCAGACCATCCCCTGGCATGACACAGTGCTATATTAACCAGACCATCCCATGGCATGACACAGTGATATATTAACCAGACCATCCCCTGGCATGGCACAGTGCTATATTAACCAGACCATCCCCTGGCATGACACAGTGCTATATTAACCAGACCATCCCCTGGCATGACACAGTGCTATATTAACACAGACCATCCCATAGCACAGTGCTATATTAACCAGACCATCCCCTGGCACAGTGCTATATTAACCAGACCATCCCCTGGCATGACACAGTGCTATATTAACCAGACCATCCCATGGCATGACACAGTGATATATTAACCAGACCATCCCCTGGCATGGCACAGTGCTATATTAACCAGACCATCCCCTGGCATGACACAGTGCTATATTAACCAGACCATCCCCTGGCATGACACAGTGCTATATTAACACAGACCATCCCCTGGCATGGTGCTATATTAACCAGACCATCCCCTGGCATGACACAGTGCTATATTAACCAGACCATCCCCTGGCATGGCACAGTGCTATATTAACCAGACCATCCCCTGGCATGGCACAGTGCTATATTAACCAGACCATCCCCTGGCATGACACAGTGCTATATTAACCAGACCATCCCCTGGCATGACACAGTGCTATATTAACCAGACCATCCCCTGGCATGACACAGTGCTATATTAACACAGACCATCCCCTGGCATGACACAGTGCTATATTAACCAGACCATCCCCTGGCACAGTGCTATATTAACCAGACCATCCCCTGGCACAGTGCTATATTAACCAGACCATCCCCTGGCATGGCACAGTGCTATATTAACACAGACCATCCCCTGGCATGACACAGTGCTATATTAACCAGACCATCCCCTGGCATGGCACAGTGCTATATTAACCAGACCATCCCCTGGCACAGTGCTATATTAACCAGACCATCCCCTGGCATGGCACAGTGCTATATTAACTAGACCATCCCCTGGCACAGTGCTATATTAACCAGACCATCCCCTGGCATGACACAGTGCTATATTAACCAGACCATCCCCTGGCATGGCACAGTGCTATATTAACCAGACCATCCCCTAGCATGGCACAGTGCTATATTAACACAGACCATCCCCTGGCATGGCACAGTGCTATATTAACCAGACCATCACCTGGCATGGTGCTATATTAACCAGACCATCCCCTGGCATGACACAGTGCTATATTAACACAGACCATCCCCTGGCATGGCACAGTGCTATATTAACCAGACCACCCCCTGGCATGGCACAGTGCTATATTAACACAGACCATCCCCTGGCATGACACAGTGCTATATTAACCAGACCATCCCCTGGCATGACACAGTGCTATATTAACCAGACCATCCCCTGGCATGGCACAGTGCTATATTAACCAGACCATCCCCTGGCATGACACAGTGCTATATTAACCAGACCATCCCCTGGCACAGTGCTATATTAACGAGACCATCCCCTGGCATGGCACAGTGCTATATTAACCAGACCATCCCCTGGCATGACACAGTGCTATATTAACCAGACCATCCCCTGGCATGACACAGTGCTATATTAACCAGACCATCCCCTGGCACAGTGCTATATTAACCAGACCATCCCCTGGCATGACACAGTACTATATTAACCAGACCATCCCCTGGCATGGTGCTATATTAACACAGACCATCCCCTAGCATGACACAGTGCTATATTAACACAGACCATCCCCTAGCATGGCACAGTGCTATATTAACCAGACCATCCCCTAGCATGACACAGTGCTATATTAACCAGACCATCCCCTGGCATGACACAGTGCTATATTAACCAGACCATCCCCTGGCATGGCACAGTGCTATATTAACCAGACCATCCCCTGGCATGGCACAGTGCTATATTAACCAGACCATCCCCTGGCATGACACAGTGCTATATTAACCAGACCATCCCCTGGCATGGCACAGTGCTATATTAACCAGACCATCCCCTGGCATGACACAGTGCTATATTAACCAGACCATCCCCTGGCATGGTGCTATATTAACACAGACCATCCCCTGGCATGACACAGTGCTATATTAACCAGACCATCCCCTGGCATGGCACAGTGCTATATTAACCAGACCATCCCCTGGCATGACACAGTGTTATATTAACCAGACCATCCCCTGGCATGGCACAGTGCTATATTAACCAGACCATCCCCTGGCATGACACAGTGCTATATTAACCAGACCATCCCCTAGCATGACACAGTGCTATATTAACCAGACCATCCCCTGGCATGGCACAGTGCTATATTAACCAGACCATCCCCTGGCATGACACAGTGCTATATTAACCAGACCATCCCCTGGCATGGCACAGTGCTATATTAACCAGACCATCCCCTGGCATGGCACAGTGCTATATTAACCAGACCATCCCCTGGCATGGCACAGTGCTATATTAACCAGACCATCCCCTGGCATGGCACAGTGCTATATTAACCAGACCATCCCCTGGCATGGCACAGTGCTATATTAACCAGACCATCCCCTGGCACAGTGCTATATTAACCAGACCATCCCCTGGCATGACACAGTGCTATATTAACCAGACCATCCCCTGGCATGACACAGTGCTATATTAACCAGACCATCCCCTGGCACAGTGCTATATTAACCAGACCATCCCCTGGCACAGTGCTATATTAACCAGACCATCCCCTGGCATGACACAGTGCTATATTAACCAGACCATCCCCTGGCATGACACAGTGCTATATTAACCAGACCATCCCCTGGCATGACACAGTGTTATATTAACCAGACCATCCCCTGGCATGGCACAGTGCTATATTAACCAGACCATCCCCTGGCATGGCACAGTGCTATATTAACCAGACCATCCCCTGGCATGACACAGTGCTATATTAACCAGACCATCCCCTGGCATGACACAGTGCTATATTAACCAGACCATCCCCTGGCATGACACAGTGCTATATTAACCAGACCATCCCCTGGCATGACACAGTGCTATATTAACCAGACCATCCCCTGGCACAGTGCTATATTAACCAGACCATCCCCTGGCATGGCACAGTGCTATATTAACCAGACCATCCCCTGGCACAGTGCTATATTAACCAGACCATCCCCTGGCATGACACAGTGCTATATTAACCAGACCATCCCCTGGCATGACACAGTGCTATATTAACCAGACCATCCCCTGGCATGGCACAGTGCTATATTAACCAGACCATCCCCTGGCATGACACAGTGCTATATTAACCAGACCATCCCCTGGCATGGCACAGTGCTATATTAACCAGACCATCCCCTGGCATGGCACAGTGCTATATTAACCAGACCATCCCCTGGCATGGCACAGTGCTATATTAACCAGACCATCCCCTGGCATGGCACAGTGTTATATTAACCAGACCATCCCCTGGCATGACACAGTGTTATATTAACCAAACCATCCCCCTGGCACAGTGCTATATTAACACAGACCATCCCCTGGCATGACACAGTGCTATATTAACACAGACCATCCCCTGGCATGACACAGTGCTATATTAACCAGACCATCCCCTGGCATGACACAGTGCTATATTAACCAGACCATCCCCTGGCACAGTGCTATATTAACCAGACCATCCCCTGGCACAGTGCTATATTAACCAGACCATCCCCTGGCATGGCACAGTGCTATATTAACCAGACCATCCCCTGGCATGACACAGTGCTATATTAACCAGACCATCCCCTGGCATGGCACAGTGCTATATTAACCAAACCATCCCCCTGGCATGGCACAGTGCTATATTAACCAGACCATCCCCTGGCATGGCACAGTGCTATATTAACCAGACCATCCCCTGGCATGGCACAGTGCTATATTAACCAGACCATCCCCTGGCATGACACAGTGCTATATTAACCAGACCATCCCCTGGCATGACACAGTGCTATATTAACCAGACCATCCCCTGACACAGTACTATATTAACCAGACCATCCCCTGGCACAGTGCTATATTAACCAGACCATCCCCTGGCATGACACAGTGCTATATTAACCAGACCATCCCCTGGCATGGCACAGTGCTATATTAACCAGACCATCCCCTGGTATGACACAGTGCTATATTAACCAGACCATCCCCTGGCATGGCACAGTGCTATATTAACCAGACCATCCCCTGGCATGGCACAGTGCTATATTAACCAGACCATCCCCTGGCATGGCACAGTGCTATATTAACCAGACCATCCCCTGACACAGTGCTATATTAACCAGACCATCCCCTGGCATGACACAGTGCTATATTAACCAGACCATCCCCTGGCATGGCACAGTGCTATATTAACCAGACCATCCCCTGGCATGGCACAGTGCTATATTAACCAGACCATCCCCTGGCATGGTATTGTCCCAGGGTGAAACTCAGAACACTAGACATTTAGGTAATTGAAACAACCTCTGTCAACATGTACTAGTGTGAGACTGTACCTCAAAACCTAATGTCTACCTGGCCCACCACTCCACCCTGGACTTGACCTGGCCTTTCAGACCAGGTCCACCTCTACAAGACACCCAACCCTGCCAGGACCCTGAAGGACGTCACCCTAAACAGTAAACCCAGCACCTCACACAGAAGCTACAGAGCGGGCAAACAGGCCCAACCCCCACCCTTACACTAGCCAATGGCAGGTACCAGATGCTCAGCAGGCTCTGCTCACACTTACTGGTCTGAGGCCAAACCACACGACTAACAACATTGGACACTTTATGGAACACAAAGCCTTCACCATCTCATCCTGGAATATCCAAGGCCTGAGGTCATCTGCCTTTGGCCTGAAGAGCAGGAACCTGGACTTCACCAAAGGAATCAGAAATACAGACATTGTCACCCTACATGAAACCTGGTATAGAGGAGACGGACCCACTGGTTGCCCTCTAGGTTACAGAGAGCTGGTAGTCCCATCCACCACACTACCAGGTGGGTGGTATAGAGGAGACGGACCCACTGGTTGTCCTCTAGGTTACAGAGAGCTGGTAGTCCCATCCACCACACTACCAGGTGGGTGGTATAGAGGAGACAGACCCACTGGTTGCCCTCTAGGTTACAGAGAGCTGGTAGTCCCATCCACCAAACTACCAGGTGTGAAACAGGGAAGGGACTCAGGGTGTATGCTAATTTGGTAGAGAGCAGACCTAACTCACTCTATTAAATTAATCAAAACAGGAACATTTTACATTTGGCTAGAAATTCCACAGGAAATGATCTCAACAGAGAAAAATGTCTTCCTGTGTGCTTCCTATATCCCCCCACTAGAATCCCCATAGTTTAATGATGACAGCTTCTATAGGAGGGGTACACCTATAGCTCATCTCTTGGCAGTAGTATTGTAGACTACTTTATCACTGACCTCAACCCAGAGTCTCTCAGAGCGTTCACAGTCAGCCCACTGACACCCCTATCAGACCACAGCAAAATCACACTCTACTTGAACAGAGCAATACTCAACCAGGAGGCATCAAAGCCAAAGGAACTGAGTAATATTAAGAAATGCTATAGATGGAAGGAATGTAGTGTAGAAGCCTAACAAATAACAATTTGGGAACAACAAATTCAATCCCATATAGACAACTTCCTGGACAAAATGTTGTTTTGGTGTAAACTGGCAGTAGAAAACATAAACAGTATATTTGACCTTGCTGCTGTGCAGTCACAGCCACAAGAAAAGGGCAACCAGTGAAGAACAAACACCATTGTAAATACAACCCATATTTATGTTTATTTATTTTCCCTTTTATACTTTAACTATTTGCACATCATTACAACATTGTATATAGACATAATATGACATTTGAAATGTCTTTATTCTTTTAGAACTTTTGTGAGTGTAATATTTACTGTCACGCTCTGGCCTCTTTGTTTTCTGTATTATTTTAGTTAGGTCAGGGTGTGACATGGGGGATGTTTGTGTGTTTTTGTCTAGTCTAGAGTGTGTGTATTGTCTAGGGGGTTTTGGTAGAGTTTATGGGGTTGTGTTCAGTGTAGGTGTCTAGGTATGTCTATGGTTGCCTGAGTGGTTCTCAATCAGAGACAGCTGTCTGTCGTTGTCTCTGATTGGGAGCCATATTTAAGGCAGCCATAGGCATTAGGCTGGTTGTGGGTAATTGTCTATGTCTAACGTTAGTAGCTTGTGTCTGCACTTTCGTTTTGTATTTTCACGGTCGCTTTTTGTTAGTTTGTAAAAGTGTTTCGTTTCGTGTTCATCTTCGTCAATAAAAAGGAAGATGTATTCGTATCACGCTGCGCCTTGGTCCTCTCTTCCACATAAAGACGATTGTGACAATTTACTGTTAATTTGTATTGTTAATTTCACTTTTGTTTATCTATTTCACATATGTTAACATACTTCCCATGCCAATAAAGACCCTGAAATTGAATTGAAATATAATTGAGAGAGAGAGAGACAGAGAGAGAGAGATAATATAATAATATGACATTTGTAATGTCTTTATTGTTTTGAAACTTCTGTATGTGTAATGTTTACTGTTAATTTGTATTGTTTATTTCACTTTTGTATAATATCTACTTCACTTGCTTTGGCAATGTTAACACATGTTTCCCATGCCAATAAAGCCCCCTTGAATTGAATTGAATTGAATTGAGAGAGAGAGAGAGAGAGAGAGAGAGAGAGAGAGCGAGAGAGAGAGAGAGAGAGAGAGAGAGAGAGAGAGAGAGAGAGAGAGAGAGAGAGACAGAGAGAGAGAGAGAGAGAGAGACAGAGAGAGACAGAGAGAGAGAGAGAGAGAGACAGAGAGAGAGAGAGAGAGAGAGAGAGAGAGAGAGAGAGAGAGAGAGAGAGAGAGAGAGAGAGAGAGAGACACAGAGAGAGAGAGAGACAGAGAGAGACAGAGAGAGAGAGAGAGAGAGAGAGAGAGAGAGAGAGAGAGACAGAGAGAGAGAGAGAGAGAGACAGAGAGAGACAGAGAGAGAGAGCAACAGAGAGAGAGAGAGAGAGAGAGAGAGAGAGAGAGAGAGAGAGAGAGAGAGAGAGAGAGAGAGAGAGAGAGAGAGAGAGAGAGAGAGAGAGAGAGACAGAGAGAGACAGAGAGAGACAGAGAGAGACAGAGAGAGAGAGAGACTACAGCTATTGCATCACTGGTTGTGTCAGAGCTCCCTCTTGAGGCTGAAACCCTCCAACATTACTACACATCAAGGAATTAGCTGACAGCATTGGATTGGGTTGGGGCTGTCCAACCCTCTTCCTGGAGATCTACTGTCCTGTAGGTTATCAGTCCAACCCTCTTCCTGGAGATCTACTGTCCTGTAGGTTATCAGTCCAACCCTCTTCCTGGAGATCTACTGTCCTGTAGGTTTTCAGTCCAACCCTCTTCCTGGAGATCTACTGTCCTGTAGGTTATCAGTCCAACCCTCTTCCTGGAGATCTACTGTCCTGTAGGTTAACAGTCCAACCCTCTTCCTGGAGATCTACTGTCCTGTAGGTTTTCAGTCCAACCCTCTTCCTGGAGATCTACTGTCCTGTAGGTTATCAGTCCAACCCTCTTCCTGGAGATCTACTGTCCTGTAGGTTTTCAGTCCAACCCTCTTCCTGGAGATCTACTGTCCTGTAGGTTATCAGTCCAACCCTCTTCCTGGAGATCTACTGTCCTGTAGGTTATCAGTCCAACCCTCTTCCTGGAGATCTACTGTCCTGTAGGTTTTCAGTCCAACCCTCTTCCTGTTGATCGCTGTCCTGTAGGTTATCAGTCCAACCCTCTTCCTGGAGATCTACTGTCCTGTAGGTCTTCAGTCCAACCCTCTTCCTGGAAATCTACTGTCCTGTAGGTCTTCAGTCCAACCCTCTTCCTGGAGATCTACTGTCCTGTAGGTTATCAGTCCAACCCTCTTCCTGGAGATCTACTGTCCTGTAGGTTTTCAGTCCAACCCTCTTCCTGGTTTTGGACCTGGGCCCATCACTATTACAGACACCAACTCTCATTGAACCAATTGGATTGAAAAGGAAAGTTCTCCTGTTTGGCATCGCTCACGTCACTTCCTGTTGATCGCTGAACAAGGAAGAGCTCGGTTTAGTTTGTTTAAAAAGTTTGTTGTTTGAAAGTGTATTGGGAAGTTTTTGGTAGCTAGCCTTTAGGGGCCACGGGTGCCGCTAGCGGCACTCCTCCCACATTCCACTGAAAAGGCAGAGCGGCAAATTCAAAAAAAAACATTTTTTAAAAATATTTAACTTTCACACATTAACAAGTCCAATACAGCATATGAAAGGTACACATCTTGTGAATCAAGCCAACATGTCCGATTTTTAAAATGTTTTACAGGGAAGACAAAATATGTAAATCTATTACACCACTTTTCTACCTCCATCAGTGTTTTACTCCATCACCAGCTATCACTAATTCGACCAAATAAAGATATATATAGCCACTAACCAAGAAACAACTTCATAAGATGACAGTCTGATAACATATTTATTGTATAGCATATGTTTTTTTTGAAAAATGTGCATATTTATGGTATAAATCATAAATTACATTTCAGCTACAATCAGAAATTGCACCGAAAGCAGCCATAACATTTACAGACACCAACGTCAAATAACTAATTACTCATCATAAAACATATCTGAGAAAGACATACTGTGCAGCAATTGAAAGACAGGATTCTTGTGATTCCAGACAATATTTCAGATTTATTAAATGTTTTATAGCGAAAACAAAATGTAGCGCTAAATTAGCATAGCCACGCCAGCCAGAACCAGCTGGGCGCCCACGACCAGTTCACATGCACACCGATATATGAAATAGCATTATAAATTGGATCTTACTTTTGCTGAAATTTCATCAGAATGTTGATCAAGATGTCCTTAGTCCAGATGAGTCGTTCATTACATTCAGAATGGTACCTTTCCCACTTCATTTAGCATGGGTACTAGTCGCGTGGCACGGATCTCTCCAAGTAAACAAAGTCACACGACGGAACACGACAAAACTCCCGAAAAAATTCAAATAATCTGATTAAACTATATTGAAAAAACATACATTACGATGATATGGTATCATTTATCAAATCAAATCCGAGGCGGAGATAGTTGACATCCGAAACGGCAGCAAAACAAAACACAATCTCTCTTCAAAGTCGCGCACTTCAGACTTCCGGAAATGGAAGGTCACGTCAAAGAAATAGGTCTTATTTCACGTCAGAACAAGATAAACACAAAATTTCTCCTCTGACGTCCTCTTGACACCCAGAGGAAGGCGTGTGAGGTGTGTTTCGGGTCATAGGTGGCATGACCATGTATAGGCAGAGCGTTGAAGCGAGCATAGACATCTTGCATTCTACTTCCTGCTCAGGGAAAGTGCTGCCAAATGACTTGTGTTCAACTCAGAGAAAAAATTCAAACGTTTTTAGAAACTAGAGGTTGTTTTCTATCCAATGGTACTAAAAATATGCATATTGTACTAGCAAGAATTGAGTACGAGGCCGTTTAAAAATCATACGATTTTCAGCAAAAGTGAAAATATCACCCCTTGTCCCCAACAGGCTAGCTAGCTTCTTAGTTTGGATCCCACGATTCAGTTGGCATCAGTTGCTGGGACTGCTTGTCTCTTTCTAGTGATACTGCAGACCAAGAACAGGTCTGAGGAGCTATTTGGCGTCGCAGCTAGCCTAGCTGCTAGCTAGCTGCATATCAAGCAAGCGGGGTTTTCTTGAATGCAGCCTGCGACTCGGTTAGCCATTGTGGCTGGGACTGCGGATTGTACCAGGTTTGTGGCTGGGACTGCGGATTGTACCAGGTTTGGGGCTGGGACTGCGGATTGTACCAGGTTTGTGGCTGGGACTGCGGATTGTACCAAGTTTGTGGCTGGGACTGCGGAATGTACCAGGTTTGTGGCTGGGACTGCGGATTGTACCAGGTTTGTGGCTGGGACTGCGGATTGTACCAAGTTTGTGGCTGGGACTGCGGATTGTACCAGGTTTGTGGCTGGGATTGCGGATTGTACCAGGTTTGTGGCTGGGACTGCGGATTGTACCAGGTTTGTGGCTGGGACTGCGGATTGTATCAGGTTTGTGGCTGGGACTGCGGATTGTACCAGGTTTGTGGCTGGGACTGCGGATTGTATCAGGTTTGTGGCTGGGACAGCGGATTGTACCAGGTTTGTGGCTGGGACAGGGGATTGTACCAGGTTTGTGGCTGGGACTGCAGATTGTACCAGGTTTGTGGCTGGGACAGGGGATTGTACCAGGTTTGTGGCTGGGACTGCAGATTGTACCAGGTTTGTGGCTGGGACCAGGTACCAGGTTTGTGGCTGGGACTGCGGATTGTACCAGGTTTGTGGCTGGGACTGCGGATTGTACCAAGTTTGTGGCTGGGACTGCGGATTGTACCAGGTTTGTGGCTGGGACTGCGGATTGTACCAGGTTTGTGGCTGGGACTGCGGATTGTACCAGGTTTGTGGCTGGGACTGCGGATTGTACCAGGTTTGTGGCTGGGACAGCGGATTGTACCAGGTTTGTGGCTGGGACAGGGGATTGTATCAGGTTTGTGGCTGGGACTGCAGATTTTACCAGGTTTGTGGCTGGGACCAGGTTCCAGGTTTGTGGCTGGGACTGCGGATTGTACCAGGTTTGTGGCTGGGACTGCGGATTGTACCAGGTTTGTGGCTGGGACTGCGGATTGTACCAGGTTTGTGGCTGGGACTGCGGATTGTACCAGGTTTGTGGCTGGGACTGCGGATTGTACCAGGTTTGTGGCTGGGACTGCGGATTGTACCAAGTTTTTGGCTGGGACTGCGGAATGTACCAGGTTTGTGGCTGGGACTGCGGATTGTACCAGGTTTGTGGCTGGGACTGCGGATTGTACCAAGTTTGTGGCTGGGACTGCGGATTGTACCAGGTTTGTGGCTGGGACTGCGGATTGTACCAGGTTTGTGGCTGGGACTGCGGATTGTACCAGGTTTGTGGCTGGGACTGCGGATTGTATCAGGTTTGTGGCTGGGACTGCGGATTGTACCAGGTTTGTGGCTGGGACTGCGGATTGTATCAGGTTTGTGGCTGGGACAGCGGATTGTACCAGGTTTGTGGCTGGGACAGGGGATTGTACCAGGTTTGTGGCTGGGACTGCAGATTGTACCAGGTTTGTGGCTGGGACAGGGGATTGTACCAGGTTTGTGGCTGGGACTGCAGATTGTACCAGGTTTGTGGCTGGGACCAGGTACCAGGTTTGTGGCTGGGACTGCGGATTGTACCAGGTTTGTGGCTGGGACTGCGGATTGTACCAGGTTTGTGGCTGGGACTACGGATTGTACCAGGTTTGTGGCTGGGACTGCGGATTGTACCAGGTTTGTGGCTGGGACTGCGGATTGTACCAGGTTTGTGGCTGGGACTGCGGATTGTACCAGGTTTGTGGCTGGGACTGCGGATTGTACCAGGTTTGTGGCTGGGACAGGGGATTGTATCAGGTTTGTGGCTGGGACAGGGGATTGTACCAGGTTTGTGGCTGGGACTGCGGATTGTACCAGGTTTGTGGCTGGGACTGCGGATTGTACCAGGTTTGTGGCTGGGACTGCGGATTGTACCAGGTTTGTGGCTGGGACAGGGGATTGTACCAGATTTGTGGCTGGGACTGCGGATTGTACCAGGTTTGTGGCTGGGACCACAGATTGTACCAGGTTTGTGGCTGGGACCAGGTACCAGGTTTGTGGCTGGGACCAGGTACCAGGTTTGTGGCTGGGACTGCGGATTGTACCAGGTTTGTGGCTGGGACCAGGTACCAGGTTTGTGGCTGGGACTGCAGATTGTACCAGGTTTGTGGCTGGGATTGCAGATTGTACCAGGTTTGTGGCTGGGACTGCAGATTGTACCAGGTTTGTGGCTGGGACTGCAGATTGTACCAGGTTTGTGGCTGGGACTGCAGAAATTACCAGGTTTGTGGCTGGGACTGCAGATTGTACCAGATTTGTGGCTGGGACTGCGGATTGTACCAGGTTTGTGGCTGGGACCACAGATTGTACCAGGTTTGTGGCTGGGACCAGGTACCAGGTTTGTGGCTGGGACCAGGTACCAGGTTTGTGGCTGGGACTGCGGATTGTACCAGGTTTGTGGCTGGGACCAGGTACCAGGTTTGTGGCTGGGACTGCAGATTGTACCAGGTTTGTGGCTGGGATTGCAGATTGTACCAGGTTTGTGGCTGGGACTGCAGATTGTACCAGGTTTGTGGCTGGGACTGCAGATTGTACCAGGTTTGTGGCTGGGACAGGGGATTGTACCAGGTTTGTGGCTGGGACAGCAGATTGTACCAGGTTTGTGGCTGGGACTGCAGATTGTACCAGGATTGTGGCTGGGACCAGGTACCAGGTTTGTGGCTGGGACCAGGTACCAGGTTTGTGGCTGGGACCAGGTACCAGGTTTGTGGCTGGGACTGCAGATTGTACCAGGTTTGTGGCTGGGACTGCAGATTGTACCAGGTTTGTGGCTGGGACCAGGTACCAGGTTTGTGGCTGGGACCAGGTTTCAGGTTTGTGGCTGGGACCAGGTACCAGGTTTGTGGCTGGGACCAGGTACCAGGTTTGTGGCTGGGACCAGGTTTCAGGTTTGTGGCTGGGACAGGGGATTGTACCAGGTTTGTGGCTGGGACAGGGGATTGTACCAGGTTTGTGGCTGGGACTGCAGATTGTACCAGGTTTGTGGCTGGGACAGGGGATTGTACCAGGTTTGTGGCTGGGACTGCAGATTGTACCAGGTTTGTGGCTGGGACCAGGTACCAGGTTCGTGGCTGGGACTGCGGATTGTACCAGGTTTGTGGCTGGGACTGCGGATTGTACCAGGTTTGTGGCTGGGACTGCGGATTGTACCAGGTTTGTGGCTGGGACTGCGGATTGTATCAGGTTTGTGGCTGGGACTGCGGATTGTACCAGGTTTGTGGCTGGGACTGCGGATTGTACCAGGTTTGTGGCTGGGACAGCGGATTGTACCAGGTTTGTGGCTGGGACAGGGGATTGTACCAGGTTTGTGGCTGGGACTGCGGATTGTACCAGGTTTGTGGCTGGGACAGCGGATTGTATCAGGTTTGTGGCTGGGACTGCGGATTGTACCAGGTTTGTGGCTGGGACCAGGTACCAGGTTTGTGGCTGGGACTGCGGATTGTACCAGGTTTGTGGCTGGGACCAGGTACCAGGTTTGTGGCTGGGACTGCAGATTGTACCAGGTTTGTGGCTGGGATTGCAGATTGTACCAGGTTTGTGGCTGGGACTGCAGATTGTACCAGGTTTGTGGCTGGGACTGCAGATTGTACCAGGTTTGTGGCTGGGACTGCAGAAATTACCAGGTTTGTGGCTGGGACTGCAGATTGTACCAGATTTGTGGCTGGGACTGCGGATTGTACCAGGTTTGTGGCTGGGACCACAGATTGTACCAGGTTTGTGGCTGGGACCAGGTACCAGGTTTGTGGCTGGGACCAGGTACCAGGTTTGTGGCTGGGACTGCGGATTGTACCAGGTTTGTGGCTGGGACCAGGTACCAGGTTTGTGGCTGGGACTGCAGATTGTACCAGGTTTGTGGCTGGGATTGCAGATTGTACCAGGTTTGTGGCTGGGACTGCAGATTGTACCAGGTTTGTGGCTGGGACTGCAGATTGTACCAGGTTTGTGGCTGGGACAGGGGATTGTACCAGGTTTGTGGCTGGGACAGCAGATTGTACCAGGTTTGTGGCTGGGACTGCAGATTGTACCAGGATTGTGGCTGGGACCAGGTACCAGGTTTGTGGCTGGGACCAGGTACCAGGTTTGTGGCTGGGACCAGGTACCAGGTTTGTGGCTGGGACTGCAGATTGTACCAGGTTTGTGGCTGGGACTGCAGATTGTACCAGGTTTGTGGCTGGGACCAGGTACCAGGTTTGTGGCTGGGACCAGGTTTCAGGTTTGTGGCTGGGACCAGGTACCAGGTTTGTGGCTGGGACCAGGTACCAGGTTTGTGGCTGGGACCAGGTTTCAGGTTTGTGGCTGGGACAGGGGATTGTACCAGGTTTGTGGCTGGGACAGGGGATTGTACCAGGTTTGTGGCTGGGACTGCAGATTGTACCAGGTTTGTGGCTGGGACAGGGGATTGTACCAGGTTTGTGGCTGGGACTGCAGATTGTACCAGGTTTGTGGCTGGGACCAGGTACCAGGTTCGTGGCTGGGACTGCGGATTGTACCAGGTTTGTGGCTGGGACTGCGGATTGTACCAGGTTTGTGGCTGGGACTGCGGATTGTACCAGGTTTGTGGCTGGGACTGCGGATTGTATCAGGTTTGTGGCTGGGACTGCGGATTGTACCAGGTTTGTGGCTGGGACTGCGGATTGTACCAGGTTTGTGGCTGGGACAGCGGATTGTACCAGGTTTGTGGCTGGGACAGGGGATTGTACCAGGTTTGTGGCTGGGACTGCGGATTGTACCAGGTTTGTGGCTGGGACAGCGGATTGTATCAGGTTTGTGGCTGGGACTGCGGATTGTACCAGGTTTGTGGCTGGGACCAGGTACCAGGTTTGTGGCTGGGACTGCGGATTGTACCAGGTTTGTGGCTGGGACCAGGTACCAGGTTTGTGGCTGGGACTGCAGATTGTACCAGGTTTGTGGCTGGGACTGCAGATTGTACCAGGTTTGTGGCTGGGACTGCAGATTGTACCAGGTTTGTGGCTGGGACTGCAGATTGTACCAGGTTTGTGGCTGGGACAGGGGATTGTACCAGGTTTGTGGCTGGGACAGCAGATTTTACCAGGTTTGTGGCTGGGACTGCAGATTGTACCAGGTTTGTGGCTGGGACCAGGTACCAGGTTTGTGGCTGGGACTGCAGATTGTACCAGGTTTGTGGCTGGGACTGCAGATTGTACCAGGTTTGTGGCTGGGACCAGGTACCAGGTTTGTGGCTGGGACCAGGTTTCAGGTTTGTGGCTGGGACCAGGTACCAGGTTTGTGGCTGGGACCAGGTACCAGGTTTGTGGCTGGGACCAGGTTTCAGGTTTGTGGCTGGGACAGGGGATTGTACCAGGTTTGTGGCTGGGACAGGGGATTGTACCAGGTTTGTGGCTGGGACTGCAGATTGTACCAGGTTTGTGGCTGGGACAGGGGATTGTACCAGGTTTGTGGCTGGGACTGCAGATTGTACCAGGTTTGTGGCTGGGACCAGGTACCAGGTTCGTGGCTGGGACTGCGGATTGTACCAGGTTTGTGGCTGGGACTGCGGATTGTACCAGGTTTGTGGCTGGGACTGCGGATTGTACCAGGTTTGTGGCTGGGACTGCGGATTGTATCAGGTTTGTGGCTGGGACTGCGGATTTTACCAGGTTTGTGGCTGGGACTGCGGATTGTACCAGGTTTGTGGCTGGGACAGCGGATTGTACCAGGTTTGTGGCTGGGACAGGGGATTGTACCAGGTTTGTGGCTGGGACTGCGGATTGTACCAGGTTTGTGGCTGGGACAGCGGATTGTATCAGGTTTGTGGCTGGGACTGCGGATTGTACCAGGTTTGTGGCTGGGACCAGGTACCAGGTTTGTGGCTGGGACTGCGGATTGTACCAGGTTTGTGGCTGGGACCAGGTACCAGGTTTGTGGCTGGGACTGCAGATTGTACAAGGTTTGTGGCTGGGACTGCAGATTGTACCAGGTTTGTGGCTGGGACTGCAGATTGTACCAGGTTTGTGGCTGGGACTGCAGATTGTACCAGGTTTGTGGCTGGGACAGGGGATTGTACCAGGTTTGTGGCTGGGACAGCAGATTGTACCAGGTTTGTGGCTGGGACTGCAGATTGTACCAGGTTTGTGGCTGGGACCAGGTACCAGGTTTGTGGCTGGGACCAGGTACCAGGTTTGTGGCTGGGACTGCAGATTGTACCAGGTTTGTGGCTGGGACTGCAGATTGTACCAGGTTTGTGGCTGGGACCAGGTACCAGGTTTGTGGCTGGGACCAGGTTTCAGGTTTGTGGCTGGGACCAGGTACCAGGTTTGTGGCTGGGACCAGGTACCAGGTTTGTGGCTGGGACCAGGTTTCAGGTTTGTGGCTGGGACAGGGGATTGTACCAGGTTTGTGGCTGGGACAGGGGATTGTACCAGGTTTGTGGCTGGGACTGCAGATTGTACCAGGTTTGTGGCTGGGACAGGGGATTGTACCAGGTTTGTGGCTGGGACTGCAGATTGTACCAGGTTTGTGGCTGGGACCAGGTACCAGGTTCGTGGCTGGGACTGCGGATTGTACCAGGTTTGTGGCTGGGACTGCGGATTGTACCAGGTTTGTGGCTGGGACTGCGGATTGTACCAGGTTTGTGGCTGGGACTGCGGATTGTATCAGGTTTGTGGCTGGGACTGCGGATTGTACCAGGTTTGTGGCTGGGACTGCGGACTGTACCAGGTTTGTGGCTGGGACAGCGGATTGTACCAGGTTTGTGGCTGGGACAGGGGATTGTACCAGGTTTGTGGCTGGGACTGCGGATTGTACCAGGTTTGTGGCTGGGACAGCGGATTGTATCAGGTTTGTGGCTGGGACTGCGGATTGTACCAGGTTTGTGGCTGGGACTGCGGATTGTACCAGGTTTGTGGCTGGGACTGCGGATTGTACCAGGTTTGTGGCTGGGACTGCAGATTGTACCAGGTTTGTGGCTGGGACTGCAGATTGTACCAGATTTGTGGCTGGGACTGCGGATTGTACCAGGTTTGTGGCTGGGACCACAGATTGTACCAGGTTTGTGGCTGGGACCAGGTACCAGGTTTGTGGCTGGGACCAGGTACCAGGTTTGTGGCTGGGACTGCGGATTGTACCAGGTTTGTGGCTGGGACCAGGTACCAGGTTTGTGGCTGGGACCAGGTACCAGGTTTGTGGCTGGGACTGCAGATTGTACCAGGTTTGTGGCTGGGACCAGGTACCAGGTTTGTGGCTGGGACTGCAGATTGTACCAGGTTTGTGGCTGGGACTGCAGATTGTACCAGGTTTGTGGCTGGGACTGCAGATTGTACCAGGTTTGTGGCTGGGACTGCAGATTGTACCAGGTTTGTGGCTGGGACAGGGGATTGTACCAGGTTTGTGGCTGGGACAGCAGATTGTACCAGGTTTGTGGCTGGGACTGCAGATTGTACCAGGTTTGTGGCTGGGACCAGGTACCAGGTTTGTGGCTGGGACCAGGTACCAGGTTTGTGGCTGGGACTGCAGATTGTACCAGGTTTGTGGCTGGGACCAGGTACCAGGTTTGTGGCTGGGACCAGGTTTCAGGTTTGTGGCTGGGACCAGGTTTCAGGTTTGTGGCTGGGACCAGGTTTCAGGTTTGTGGCTGGGACCAGGTACCAGGTTTGTGGCTGGGACAGGGGATTGTATCAGGTTTGTGGCTGGGACTGCAGATTTTACCAGGTTTGTGGCTGGGACCAGGTACCAGGTTTGTGGCTGGGACAGCGGATTGTACCAGGTTTGTGGCTGGGACAGGGGATTGTACCAGGTTTGTGGCTGGGACAGGGGATTGTACCAGGTTTGTGGCTGGGACCAGGTACCAGGTTTGTGGCTGGGACAGGGGATTGTACCAGGTTTGTGGCTGGGACTGCAGATTGTATCAGGTTTGTGGCTGGGACCAGGTACCAGATTTGTGGCTGGGACTGCGGATTGTACCAGGTTTGTGGCTGGGACTGCGGATTGTACCAGGTTTGTGGCTGGGACTGCGGATTGTACCAGGTTTGTGGCTGGGACTGCGGATTGTATCAGGTTTGTGGCTGGGACTGCGGATTGTACCAGTTTTGTGGCTGAGACTGCGGATTGTACCAGGTTTGTGGCTGGGACAGCGGATTGTACCAGGTTTGTGGCTGGGACAGGGGATTGTACCAGGTTTGTGGCTGGGACTGCGGATTGTACCAGGTTTGTGGCTGGGACAGCGGATTGTATCAGGTTTGTGGCTGGGACTGCGGATTGTACCAGGTTTGTGGCTGGGACTGCGGATTGTACCAGGTTTGTGGCTGGGACAAGGGATTGTACCAGGTTTGTGGCTGGGACTGCAGAAATTACCAGGTTTGTGGCTGGGACTGCAGATTGTACCAGATTTGTGGCTGGGACTGCGGATTGTACCAGGTTTGTGGCTGGGACCACAGATTGTACCAGGTTTGTGGCTGGGACCAGGTACCAGGTTTGTGGCTGGGACTGCGGATTGTACCAGGTTTGTGGCTGGGACCAGGTACCAGGTTTGTGGCTGGGACCAGGTACCAGGTTTGTGGCTGGGACTGCAGATTGTACCAGGTTTGTGGCTGGGACCAGGTACCAGTTTTGTGGCTGGGACTGCAGATTGTACCAGGTTTGTGGCTGGGACTGCAGATTGTACCAGGTTTGTGGCTGGGACTGCAGATTGTACCAGGTTTGTGGCTGGGACTGCAGATTGTACCAGGTTTGTGGCTGGGACTGCGGATTGTACCAGGTTTGTGGCTGGGACAGCAGATTGTACCAGGTTTGTGGCTGGGACTGCGGATTGTACCAGGTTTGGGGCTGGGACTGCGGATTGTACCAGGTTTGTGGCTGGGACTGCGGATTGTACCAGGTTTGGGGCTGGGACTGCGGATTGTACCAGGTTTGTGGCTGGGACTGCGGATTGTACCAAGTTTGTGGCTGGGACTGCGGAATGTACCAGGTTTGTGGCTGGGACTGCGGATTGTACCAGGTTTGTGGCTGGGACTGCGGATTGTACCAAGTTTGTGGCTGGGACTGCGGATTGTACCAGGTTTGTGGCTGGGACTGCGGATTGTACCAGGTTTGTGGCTGGGACAGGGGATTGTACCAGGTTTGTGGCTGGGACAGCAGATTGTACCAGGTTTGTGGCTGGGACTGCAGATTGTACCAGGTTTGTGGCTGGGACCAGGTACCAGGTTTGTGGCTGGGACCAGGTACCAGGTTTGTGGCTGGGACTGCAGATTGTACCAGGTTTGTGGCTGGGACCAGGTACCAGGTTTGTGGCTGGGACCAGGTTTCAGGTTTGTGGCTGGGACCAGGTTTCAGGTTTGTGGCAGGGACCAGGTTTCAGGTTTGTGGCTGGGACCAGGTACCAGGTTTGTGGCTGGGACAGGGGATTGTATCAGGTTTGTGGCTGGGACTGCAGATTTTACCAGGTTTGTGGCTGGGACCAGGTACCAGGTTTGTGGCTGGGACAGCGGATTGTACCAGGTTTGTGGCTGGGACAGGGGATTGTACCAGGTTTGTGGCTGGGACAGGGGATTGTACCAGGTTTGTGGCTGGGACCAGGTACCAGGTTTGTGGCTGGGACAGGGGATTGTACCAGGTTTGTGGCTGGGACTGCAGATTGTATCAGGTTTGTGGCTGGGACCAGGTACCAGATTTGTGGCTGGGACTGCGGATTGTACCAGGTTTGTGGCTGGGACTGCGGATTGTACCAGGTTTGTGGCTGGGACTGCGGATTGTACCAGGTTTGTGGCTGGGACTGCGGATTGTATCAGGTTTGTGGCTGGGACTGCGGATTGTACCAGTTTTGTGGCTGAGACTGCGGATTGTACCAGGTTTGTGGCTGGGACAGCGGATTGTACCAGGTTTGTGGCTGGGACAGGGGATTGTACCAGGTTTGTGGCTGGGACTGCGTATTGTACCAGGTTTGTGGCTGGGACAGCGGATTGTATCAGGTTTGTGGCTGGGACTGCGGATTGTACCAGGTTTGTGGCTGGGACAGGGGATTGTACCAGGTTTGTGGCTGGGACAGGGGATTGTACCAGGTTTGTGGCTGGGACTGCAGATTGTATCAGGTTTGTGGCTGGGACCAGGTACCAGATTTGTGGCTGGGACTGCGGATTGTACCAGGTTTGTGGCTGGGACTGCGGATTGTACCAGGTTTGGGGCTGGGACTGCGGATTGTACCAGGTTTGTGGCTGGGACTGCGGATTGTACCAAGTTTGTGGCTGGGACTGCGGAATGTACCAGGTTTGTGGCTGGGACTGCGGATTGTACCAGGTTTGTGGCTGGGACTGCGGATTGTACCAAGTTTGTGGCTGGGACTGCGGATTGTACCAGGTTTGTGGCTGGGACTGCGGATTGTACCAAGTTTGTGGCTGGGACTGCGGATTGTACCAGGTTTGTGGCTGGGACTGCGGATTGTACCAGGTTTGTGGCTGGGACTGCGGATTGTACCAGGTTTGTGGCTGGGACTGCGGATTGTATCAGGTTTGTGGCTGGGACTGCGGATTGTACCAGGTTTGTGGCTGGGACTGCGGATTGTATCAGGTTTGTGGCTGGGACAGCGGATTGTACCAGGTTTGTGGCTGGGACAGGGGATTGTACCAGGTTTGTGGCTGGGACTGCAGATTGTACCAGGTTTGTGGCTGGGACAGGGGATTGTACCAGGTTTGTGGCTGGGACTGCAGATTGTACCAGGTTTGTGGCTGGGACCAGGTACCAGGTTTGTGGCTGGGACTGCGGATTGTACCAGGTTTGTGGCTGGGACCAGGTACCAGGTTTGTGGCTGGGACTGCGGATTGTACCAGGTTTGTGGCTGGGACTGCGGATTGTACCAGGTTTGTGGCTGGGACTGCGGATTGTATCAGGTTTGTGGCTGGGACTGCGGATTGTACCAGGTTTGTGGCTGGGACTGCGGATTGTATCAGGTTTGTGGCTGGGACAGCGGATTGTACCAGGTTTGTGGCTGGGACAGGGGATTGTACCAGGTTTGTGGCTGGGACTGCAGATTGTACCAGGTTTGTGGCTGGGACAGGGGATTGTACCAGGTTTGTGGCTGGGACTGCAGATTGTACCAGGTTTGTGGCTGGGACCAGGTACCAGGTTTGTGGCTGGGACTGCGGATTGTACCAGGTTTATGGCTGGGACTGCGGATTGTACCAGGTTTGTGGCTGGGACTACGGATTGTACCAGGTTTGTGGCTGGGACTGCGGATTGTACCAGGTTTGTGGCTGGGACTACGGATTGTACCAGGTTTGTGGCTGGGACTGCGGATTGTACCAGGTTTGTGGCTGGGACTGCGGATTGTACCAGGTTTGTGGCTGGGACCAGGTACCAGGTTTGTGGCTGGGACCAGGTTTCAGGTTTGTGGCTGGGACCAGGTTTCAGGTTTGTGGCTGGGACCAGGTTTCAGGTTTGTGGCTGGGACCAGGTACCAGGTTTGTGGCTGGGACAGGGGATTGTATCAGGTTTGTGGCTGGGACTGCAGATTTTACCAGGTTTGTGGCTGGGACCAGGTACCAGGTTTGTGGCTGGGACAGCGGATTGTACCAGGTTTGTGGCTGGGACAGGGGATTGTACCAGGTTTGTGGCTGGGACAGGGGATTGTACCAGGTTTGTGGCTGGGACCAGGTACCAGGTTTGTGGCTGGGACAGGGGATTGTACCAGGTTTGTGGCTGGGACTGCAGATTGTATCAGGTTTGTGGCTGGGACCAGGTACCAGATTTGTGGCTGGGACTGCGGATTGTACCAGGTTTGTGGCTGGGACTGCGGATTGTACCAGGTTTGTGGCTGGGACTGCGGATTGTACCAGGTTTGTGGCTGGGACTGCGGATTGTATCAGGTTTGTGGCTGGGACTGCGGATTGT
The DNA here is from genome assembly GCF_045679555.1 of Salvelinus alpinus. Taxonomy (NCBI): domain Eukaryota; kingdom Metazoa; phylum Chordata; class Actinopteri; order Salmoniformes; family Salmonidae; genus Salvelinus; species Salvelinus alpinus. Next base: position 41,768,413 of record NC_092116.1, on the reverse strand, counting down.
ACCAGTTTTGTGGCTGAGACTGCGGATTGTACCAGGTTTGTGGCTGGGACAGCGGATTGTACCAGGTTTGTGGCTGGGACAGGGGATTGTACCAGGTTTGTGGCTGGGACTGCGGATTGTACCAGGTTTGTGGCTGGGACAGCGGATTGTATCAGGTTTGTGGCTGGGACTGCGGATTGTACCAGGTTTGTGGCTGGGACTGCGGATTGTACCAGGTTTGTGGCTGGGACAAGGGATTGTACCAGGTTTGTGGCTGGGACTGCAGAAATTACCAGGTTTGTGGCTGGGACTGCAGATTGTACCAGATTTGTGGCTGGGACTGCGGATTGTACCAGGTCTGTGGCTGGGACCACAGATTGTACCAGGTTTGTGGCTGGGACCAGGTACCAGGTTTGTGGCTGGGACTGCGGATTGTACCAGGTTTGTGGCTGGGACTGCGGATTGTACCAGGTTTGTGGCTGGGACTGCGGATTGTACCAGGTTTGTGGCTGGGACCAGGTACCAGGTTTGTGGCTGGGACCAGGTTTCAGGTTTGTGGCTGGGACCAGGTTTCAGGTTTGTGGCTGGGACCAGGTTTCAGGTTTGTGGCTGGGACCAGGTACCAGGTTTGTGGCTGGGACAGGGGATTGTATCAGGTTTGTGGCTGGGACTGCAGATTTTACCAGGTTTGTGGCTGGGACCAGGTACCAGGTTTGTGGCTGGGACAGCGGATTGTACCAGGTTTGTGGCTGGGACAGGGGATTGTACCAGGTTTGTGGCTGGGACAGGGGATTGTACCAGGTTTGTGGCTGGGACCAGGTACCAGGTTTGTGGCTGGGACAGGGGATTGTACCAGGTTTGTGGCTGGGACTGCAGATTGTATCAGGTTTGTGGCTGGGACCAGGTACCAGATTTGTGGCTGGGACTGCGGATTGTACCAGGTTTGTGGCTGGGACTGCGGATTGTACCAGGTTTGTGGCTGGGACTGCGGATTGTACCAGGTTTGTGGCTGGGACTGCGGATTGTATCAGGTTTGTGGCTGGGACTGCGGATTGTACCAGTTTTGTGGCTGAGACTGCGGATTGTACCAGGTTTGTGGCTGGGACAGCGGATTGTACCAGGTTTGTGGCTGGGACAGGGGATTGTACCAGGTTTGTGGCTGGGACTGCGGATTGTACCAGGTTTGTGGCTGGGACAGCGGATTGTATCAGGTTTGTGGCTGGGACTGCGGATTGTACCAGGTTTGTGGCTGGGACTGCGGATTGTACCAGGTTTGTGGCTGGGACAAGGGATTGTACCAGGTTTGTGGCTGGGACTGCAGAAATTACCAGGTTTGTGGCTGGGACTGCAGATTGTACCAGATTTGTGGCTGGGACTGCGGATTGTACCAGGTTTGTGGCTGGGACCACAGATTGTACCAGGTTTGTGGCTGGGACCAGGTACCAGGTTTGTGGCTGGGACTGCGGATTGTACCAGGTTTGTGGCTGGGACCAGGTACCAGGTTTGTGGCTGGGACCAGGTACCAGGTTTGTGGCTGGGACTGCAGATTGTACCAGGTTTGTGGCTGGGACCAGGTACCAGTTTTGTGGCTGGGACTGCAGATTGTACCAGGTTTGTGGCTGGGACTGCAGATTGTACCAGGTTTGTGGCTGGGACTGCAGATTGTACCAGGTTTGTGGCTGGGACTGCAGATTGTACCAGGTTTGTGGCTGGGACTGCGGATTGTACCAGGTTTGTGGCTGGGACAGCAGATTGTACCAGGTTTGTGGCTGGGACTGCAGATTGTACCAGGTTTGTGGCTGGGACTGCGGATTGTACCAGGTTTGTGGCTGGGACTGCGGATTGTACCAGGTTTGGGGCTGGGACTGCGGATTGTACCAGGTTTGTGGCTGGGACTGCGGATTGTACCAAGTTTGTGGCTGGGACTGCGGAATGTACCAGGTTTGTGGCTGGGACTGCGGATTGTACCAGGTTTGTGGCTGGGACTGCGGATTGTACCAGGTTTGTGGCTGGGACTGCGGATTGTACCAGGTTTGTGGCTGGGACTGCGGATTGTACCAGGTTTGTGGCTGGGACAGGGGATTGTACCAGGTTTGTGGCTGGGACAGCAGATTGTACCAGGTTTGTGGCTGGGACTGCAGATTGTACCAGGTTTGTGGCTGGGACCAGGTACCAGGTTTGTGGCTGGGACCAGGTACCAGGTTTGTGGCTGGGACTGCAGATTGTACCAGGTTTGTGGCTGGGACCAGGTACCAGGTTTGTGGCTGGGACCAGGTTTCAGGTTTGTGGCTGGGACCAGGTTTCAGGTTTGTGGCTGGGACCAGGTTTCAGGTTTGTGGCTGGGACCAGGTACCAGGTTTGTGGCTGGGACAGGGGATTGTATCAGGTTTGTGGCTGGGACTGCAGATTTTACCAGGTTTGTGGCTGGGACCAGGTACCAGGTTTGTGGCTGGGACAGCGGATTGTACCAGGTTTGTGGCTGGGACAGGGGATTGTACCAGGTTTGTGGCTGGGACAGGGGATTGTACCAGGTTTGTGGCTGGGACCAGGTACCAGGTTTGTGGCTGGGACAGGGGATTGTACCAGGTTTGTGGCTGGGACTGCAGATTGTATCAGGTTTGTGGCTGGGACCAGGTACCAGATTTGTGGCTGGGACTGCGGATTGTACCAGGTTTGTGGCTGGGACTGCGGATTGTACCAGGTTTGTGGCTGGGACTGCGGATTGTACCAGGTTTGTGGCTGGGACTGCGGATTGTATCAGGTTTGTGGCTGGGACTGCGGATTGTACCAGTTTTGTGGCTGAGACTGCGGATTGTACCAGGTTTGTGGCTGGGACAGCGGATTGTACCAGGTTTGTGGCTGGGACAGGGGATTGTACCAGGTTTGTGGCTGGGACTGCGTATTGTACCAGGTTTGTGGCTGGGACAGCGGATTGTATCAGGTTTGTGGCTGGGACTGCGGATTGTACCAGGTTTGTGGCTGGGACAGGGGATTGTACCAGGTTTGTGGCTGGGACAGGGGATTGTACCAGGTTTGTGGCTGGGACTGCAGATTGTATCAGGTTTGTGGCTGGGACCAGGTACCAGATTTGTGGCTGGGACTGCGGATTGTACCAGGTTTGTGGCTGGGACTGCGGATTGTACCAGGTTTGGGGCTGGGACTGCGGATTGTACCAGGTTTGTGGCTGGGACTGCGGATTGTACCAAGTTTGTGGCTGGGACTGCGGAATGTACCAGGTTTGTGGCTGGGACTGCGGATTGTACCAGGTTTGTGGCTGGGACTGCGGATTGTACCAAGTTTGTGGCTGGGACTGCGGATTGTACCAGGTTTGTGGCTGGGACTGCGGATTGTACCAAGTTTGTGGCTGGGACTGCGGATTGTACCAGGTTTGTGGCTGGGACTGCGGATTGTACCAGGTTTGTGGCTGGGACTGCGGATTGTACCAGGTTTGTGGCTGGGACTGCGGATTGTATCAGGTTTGTGGCTGGGACTGCGGATTGTACCAGGTTTGTGGCTGGGACTGCGGATTGTATCAGGTTTGTGGCTGGGACAGCGGATTGTACCAGGTTTGTGGCTGGGACAGGGGATTGTACCAGGTTTGTGGCTGGGACTGCAGATTGTACCAGGTTTGTGGCTGGGACAGGGGATTGTACCAGGTTTGTGGCTGGGACTGCAGATTGTACCAGGTTTGTGGCTGGGACCAGGTACCAGGTTTGTGGCTGGGACTGCGGATTGTACCAGGTTTGTGGCTGGGACCAGGTACCAGGTTTGTGGCTGGGACTGCGGATTGTACCAGGTTTGTGGCTGGGACTGCGGATTGTACCAGGTTTGTGGCTGGGACTGCGGATTGTATCAGGTTTGTGGCTGGGACTGCGGATTGTACCGGCTTTGTGGCTGGGACTGCGGATTGTATCAGGTTTGTGGCTGGGACAGCGGATTGTACCAGGTTTGTGGCTGGGACAGGGGATTGTACCAGGTTTGTGGCTGGGACTGCAGATTGTACCAGGTTTGTGGCTGGGACAGGGGATTGTACCAGGTTTGTGGCTGGGACTGCAGATTGTACCAGGTTTGTGGCTGGGACCAGGTACCAGGTTTGTGGCTGGGACTGCGGATTGTACCAGGTTTATGGCTGGGACTGCGGATTGTACCAGGTTTGTGGCTGGGACTACGGATTGTACCAGGTTTGTGGCTGGGACTGCGGATTGTACCAGGTTTGTGGCTGGGACTACGGATTGTACCAGGTTTGTGGCTGGGACTGCGGATTGTACCAGGTTTGTGGCTGGGACTGCGGATTGTACCAGGTTTGTGGCTGGGACCAGGTACCAGGTTTGTGGCTGGGACCAGGTTTCAGGTTTGTGGCTGGGACCAGGTTTCAGGTTTGTGGCTGGGACCAGGTTTCAGGTTTGTGGCTGGGACCAGGTACCAGGTTTGTGGCTGGGACAGGGGATTGTATCAGGTTTGTGGCTGGGACTGCAGATTTTACCAGGTTTGTGGCTGGGACCAGGTACCAGGTTTGTGGCTGGGACAGCGGATTGTACCAGGTTTGTGGCTGGGACAGGGGATTGTACCAGGTTTGTGGCTGGGACAGGGGATTGTACCAGGTTTGTGGCTGGGACCAGGTACCAGGTTTGTGGCTGGGACAGGGGATTGTACCAGGTTTGTGGCTGGGACTGCAGATTGTATCAGGTTTGTGGCTGGGACCAGGTACCAGATTTGTGGCTGGGACTGCGGATTGTACCAGGTTTGTGGCTGGGACTGCGGATTGTACCAGGTTTGTGGCTGGGACTGCGGATTGTACCAGGTTTGTGGCTGGGACTGCGGATTGTATCAGGTTTGTGGCTGGGACTGCGGATTGTACCAGTTTTGTGGCTGAGACTGCGGATTGTACCAGGTTTGTGGCTGGGACAGCGGATTGTACCAGGTTTGTGGCTGGGACAGGGGATTGTACCAGGTTTGTGGCTGGGACTGCGGATTGTACCAGGTTTGTGGCTGGGACAGCGGATTGTATCAGGTTTGTGGCTGGGACTGCGGATTGTACCAGGTTTGTGGCTGGGACTGCGGATTGTACCAGGTTTGTGGCTGGGACAAGGGATTGTACCAGGTTTGTGGCTGGGACTGCAGAAATTACCAGGTTTGTGGCTGGGACTGCAGATTGTACCAGATTTGTGGCTGGGACTGCGGATTGTACCAGGTTTGTGGCTGGGACCACAGATTGTACCAGGTTTGTGGCTGGGACCAGGTACCAGGTTTGTGGCTGGGACTGCGGATTGTACCAGGTTTGTGGCTGGGACCAGGTACCAGGTTTGTGGCTGGGACCAGGTACCAGGTTTGTGGCTGGGACTGCAGATTGTACCAGGTTTGTGGCTGGGACCAGGTACCAGTTTTGTGGCTGGGACTGCAGATTGTACCAGGTTTGTGGCTGGGACTGCAGATTGTACCAGGTTTGTGGCTGGGACTGCAGATTGTACCAGGTTTGTGGCTGGGACTGCAGATTGTACCAGGTTTGTGGCTGGGACTGCGGATTGTACCAGGTTTGTGGCTGGGACAGCAGATTGTACCAGGTTTGTGGCTGGGACTGCAGATTGTACCAGGTTTGTGGCTGGGACTGCGGATTGTACCAAGTTTGTGGCTGGGACTGCGGATTGTACCAGGTTTGTGGCTGGGACTGCGGATTGTACCAGGTTTGTGGCTGGGACAGGGGATTGTACCAGGTTTGTGGCTGGGACAGCAGATTGTACCAGGTTTGTGGCTGGGACTGCAGATTGTACCAGGTTTGTGGCTGGGACCAGGTACCAGGTTTGTGGCTGGGACCAGGTACCAGGTTTGTGGCTGGGACTGCAGATTGTACCAGGTTTGTGGCTGGGACCAGGTACCAGGTTTGTGGCTGGGACCAGGTTTCAGGTTTGTGGCTGGGACCAGGTTTCAGGTTTGTGGCTGGGACCAGGTTTCAGGTTTGTGGCTGGGACCAGGTACCAGGTTTGTGGCTGGGACAGGGGATTGTATCAGGTTTGTGGCTGGGACTGCAGATTTTACCAGGTTTGTGGCTGGGACCAGGTACCAGGTTTGTGGCTGGGACAGCGGATTGTACCAGGTTTGTGGCTGGGACAGGGGATTGTACCAGGTTTGTGGCTGGGACAGGGGATTGTACCAGGTTTGTGGCTGGGACCAGGTACCAGGTTTGTGGCTGGGACAGGGGATTGTACCAGGTTTGTGGCTGGGACTGCAGATTGTATCAGGTTTGTGGCTGGGACCAGGTACCAGATTTGTGGCTGGGACTGCGGATTGTACCAGGTTTGTGGCTGGGACTGCGGATTGTACCAGGTTTGTGGCTGGGACTGCGGATTGTACCAGGTTTGTGGCTGGGACTGCGGATTGTATCAGGTTTGTGGCTGGGACTGCGGATTGTACCAGTTTTGTGGCTGAGACTGCGGATTGTACCAGGTTTGTGGCTGGGACAGCGGATTGTACCAGGTTTGTGGCTGGGACAGGGGATTGTACCAGGTTTGTGGCTGGGACTGCGTATTGTACCAGGTTTGTGGCTGGGACAGCGGATTGTATCAGGTTTGTGGCTGGGACTGCGGATTGTACCAGGTTTGTGGCTGGGACAGGGGATTGTACCAGGTTTGTGGCTGGGACAGGGGATTGTACCAGGTTTGTGGCTGGGACTGCAGATTGTATCAGGTTTGTGGCTGGGACCAGGTACCAGATTTGTGGCTGGGACTGCGGATTGTACCAGGTTTGTGGCTGGGACTGCGGATTGTACCAGGTTTGGGGCTGGGACTGCGGATTGTACCAGGTTTGTGGCTGGGACTGCGGATTGTACCAAGTTTGTGGCTGGGACTGCGGAATGTACCAGGTTTGTGGCTGGGACTGCGGATTGTACCAGGTTTGTGGCTGGGACTGCGGATTGTACCAAGTTTGTGGCTGGGACTGCGGATTGTACCAGGTTTGTGGCTGGGACTGCGGATTGTACCAAGTTTGTGGCTGGGACTGCGGATTGTACCAGGTTTGTGGCTGGGACTGCGGATTGTACCAGGTTTGTGGCTGGGACTGCGGATTGTACCAGGTTTGTGGCTGGGACTGCGGATTGTATCAGGTTTGTGGCTGGGACTGCGGATTGTACCAGGTTTGTGGCTGGGACTGCGGATTGTATCAGGTTTGTGGCTGGGACAGCGGATTGTACCAGGTTTGTGGCTGGGACAGGGGATTGTACCAGGTTTGTGGCTGGGACTGCAGATTGTACCAGGTTTGTGGCTGGGACAGGGGATTGTACCAGGTTTGTGGCTGGGACTGCAGATTGTACCAGGTTTGTGGCTGGGACCAGGTACCAGGTTTGTGGCTGGGACTGCGGATTGTACCAGGTTTGTGGCTGGGACCAGGTACCAGGTTTGTGGCTGGGACTGCGGATTGTACCAGGTTTGTGGCTGGGACTGCGGATTGTACCAGGTTTGTGGCTGGGACTGCGGATTGTATCAGGTTTGTGGCTGGGACTGCGGATTGTACCGGCTTTGTGGCTGGGACTGCGGATTGTATCAGGTTTGTGGCTGGGACAGCGGATTGTACCAGGTTTGTGGCTGGGACAGGGGATTGTACCAGGTTTGTGGCTGGGACTGCAGATTGTACCAGGTTTGTGGCTGGGACAGGGGATTGTACCAGGTTTGTGGCTGGGACTGCAGATTGTACCAGGTTTGTGGCTGGGACCAGGTACCAGGTTTGTGGCTGGGACTGCGGATTGTACCAGGTTTATGGCTGGGACTGCGGATTGTACCAGGTTTGTGGCTGGGACTACGGATTGTACCAGGTTTGTGGCTGGGACTGCGGATTGTACCAGGTTTGTGGCTGGGACTACGGATTGTACCAGGTTTGTGGCTGGGACTGCGGATTGTACCAGGTTTGTGGCTGGGACTGCGGATTGTACCAGGTTTGTGGCTGGGACCAGGTACCAGGTTTGTGGCTGGGACCAGGTTTCAGGTTTGTGGCTGGGACCAGGTTTCAGGTTTGTGGCTGGGACCAGGTTTCAGGTTTGTGGCTGGGACCAGGTACCAGGTTTGTGGCTGGGACAGGGGATTGTATCAGGTTTGTGGCTGGGACTGCAGATTTTACCAGGTTTGTGGCTGGGACCAGGTACCAGGTTTGTGGCTGGGACAGCGGATTGTACCAGGTTTGTGGCTGGGACAGGGGATTGTACCAGGTTTGTGGCTGGGACAGGGGATTGTACCAGGTTTGTGGCTGGGACCAGGTACCAGGTTTGTGGCTGGGACAGGGGATTGTACCAGGTTTGTGGCTGGGACTGCAGATTGTATCAGGTTTGTGGCTGGGACCAGGTACCAGATTTGTGGCTGGGACTGCGGATTGTACCAGGTTTGTGGCTGGGACTGCGGATTGTACCAGGTTTGTGGCTGGGACTGCGGATTGTACCAGGTTTGTGGCTGGGACTGCGGATTGTATCAGGTTTGTGGCTGGGACTGCGGATTGTACCAGTTTTGTGGCTGAGACTGCGGATTGTACCAGGTTTGTGGCTGGGACAGCGGATTGTACCAGGTTTGTGGCTGGGACAGGGGATTGTACCAGGTTTGTGGCTGGGACTGCGGATTGTACCAGGTTTGTGGCTGGGACAGCGGATTGTATCAGGTTTGTGGCTGGGACTGCGGATTGTACCAGGTTTGTGGCTGGGACTGCGGATTGTACCAGGTTTGTGGCTGGGACAAGGGATTGTACCAGGTTTGTGGCTGGGACTGCAGAAATTACCAGGTTTGTGGCTGGGACTGCAGATTGTACCAGATTTGTGGCTGGGACTGCGGATTGTACCAGGTTTGTGGCTGGGACCACAGATTGTACCAGGTTTGTGGCTGGGACCAGGTACCAGGTTTGTGGCTGGGACTGCGGATTGTACCAGGTTTGTGGCTGGGACCAGGTACCAGGTTTGTGGCTGGGACCAGGTACCAGGTTTGTGGCTGGGACTGCAGATTGTACCAGGTTTGTGGCTGGGACCAGGTACCAGTTTTGTGGCTGGGACTGCAGATTGTACCAGGTTTGTGGCTGGGACTGCAGATTGTACCAGGTTTGTGGCTGGGACTGCAGATTGTACCAGGTTTGTGGCTGGGACTGCAGATTGTACCAGGTTTGTGGCTGGGACTGCGGATTGTACCAGGTTTGTGGCTGGGACAGCAGATTGTACCAGGTTTGTGGCTGGGACTGCAGATTGTACCAGGTTTGTGGCTGGGACTGCGGATTGTACCAGGTTTGTGGCTGGGACTGCGGATTGTACCAGGTTTGGGGCTGGGACTGCGGATTGTACCAGGTTTGTGGCTGGGACTGCGGATTGTACCAAGTTTGTGGCTGGGACTGCGGAATGTACCAGGTTTGTGG
>NC_092116.1:41700439-41758965 GCF_045679555.1 Salvelinus alpinus | reverse complement strand
GTAGTTTATAGTAGAATGTAGTAGTCTATCCTAGTATGTAGTTAGTCCATATTAGTCTATAGTAGTCTATAGTAGTCTATAGTAGTTTATAGTAGAATGTAGTAGTCTATCCTAGTATGTAGTTAGTCCTTATTAGTCTTTAGTAGTCTATAGTAGTCTATAGTAGTTTATAGTAGAATGTAGTAGTCTATCCTAGTATGTAGTTAGTCCTTATTAGTCTATAGTAGTCTACAGTAGTCTATAGTAGTTTATAGTAGAATGTAGTAGTCTATCCTAGTATGTAGTTAGTCCTTATTAGTCTACAGTAGTCTACAGTAGTTTATAGTAGTTTATAGTAGAATGTAGTAGTCTATCCTAGTATGTAGTTAGTCTGTGGTTAGTCTATAGTAGTCTATAGTAGTCTGTAGTTAGTCTATAGTAGTTTATAGTAGAATGTAGTAGTCTATCCTAGTATGTAGTTAGTCCTTATAAGTCTACAGTAGTCTACAGTAGTTTATAGTAGAATGTAGTAGTCTATCCTAGTATGTAGTTAGTCCTTATTAGTCTATAGTAGTCTATAGTAGTTTATAGTAGAATGTAGTAGTCTATCCTAGTATGTAGTTAGTCCTTATTAGTCTATAGTGGTCTACAGTAGTCTATAGTAGAATGTAGTAGTCTATCCTAGTATGTAGTTAGTCCTTATTAGTCTATAGTAGTCTATAGTAGTTTATAGTAGAATGTAGTAGTCTATCCTAGTATGTAGTTAGTCCTTATTAGTCTATAGTAGTCTACAGTAATCTACAGTTGTTTATAATAGAATGTAGTAGTCTATCCTAGTATGTAGTTAGTCCTTATTAGTCTATAGTAGTCTATAGTAGTTTATAGTAGAATGTAGTAGTCTATCCTAGTATGTAGTTAGTCCTTATTAGTCTACAGTAGTCTACAGTAGTTTATAGTAGAATGTAGTAGTCTATCCTAGTATGTAGTTAGTCCTTATTAGTCTATAGTAGTCTTACCCTCTGGACTGTACTGGTCTGTGGTGGTCTGTGATATTCTTTCTCTCAGGTCTGTACTGGTCTGTGATATTATTACCCTCAGGTCTGTAGTGGTCTGTAGTGGTCTGTGATTTTCTTACCCTCAGGTCTGTAGTCTGTGATAGTCTTACCCTCAGGTCTGTGGTGGTCTGTGATATTCTTACCCTCAGGTCTGTAGTGGTCTGTGATATTATTACCCTCAGGTCTGTAGTGGTCTGTAGTGGTCTGTGATATTCTTACCCTCAGGTCTGTAGTGTGTGATAGTCTTACCCTCAGGTCTGTAGTGTGTGGTAGTCTTACCCTCAGGTCTGTGGTGGTCTGTGATAGTCTTACCCTCAGGTCTGTAGTGTGTGATAGTCTTACCCTCAGGTCTGTAGTGTGTGATAGTCTTACCCTCAGGTCTGTAGTGTGTGATAGTCTTACCCTCAGGTCTGTAGTGTGTGATAGTCTTACCCTCAAGTCTGTAGTGTGTGATATTCTTACCCTCAGGTCTGTAGTGTGTGATAGTCTTACCCTCAGGTCTGTAGTGTGTGGTAGTCTTACCCTCAGGTCTGTAGTGTGTGATAGTCTTACCCTCAGGTCTGTAGTGTGTGATAGTCTTACCCTCAGGTCTGTAGTGTGTGGTAGTCTTACCCTCAAGTCTGTGGTGGTCTGTGATAGTCTTACCCTCAGGTCTGTAGTGTGTGATAGTCTTACCCTCAGGTCTGTAGTGTGTGATAGTCTTACCCTCAGGTCTGTAGTGTGTGATAGTCTTACCCTCAGGTCTGTAGTGTGTGATAGTCTTACCCTCAAGTCTGTAGTGTGTGATAGTCTTACCCTCAGGTCTGTAGTGTGTGGTAGTCTTACCCTCAGGTCTGTAGTGTGTGATAGTCTTACCCTCAGGTCTGTAGTGTGTGGTAGTCTTACCCTCAAGTCTGTGGTGGTCTGTGATAGTCTTACCCTCAAGTCTGTAGTGTGTGATAGTCTTACCCTCAGGTCTGTAGTGTGTGATAGTCTTACCCTCAGGTCTGTAGTGTGTGATAGTCTTACCCTCAGGTCTGTAGTGTGTGATAGTCTTACCCTCAAGTCTGTAGTGTGTGATAGTCTTACCCTCAGGTCTGTAGTGTGTGGTAGTCTTACCCTCAGGTCTGTAGTGTGTGATAGTCTTACCCTCAGGTCTGTAGTGTGTGATAGTCTTACCCTCAAGTCTGTAGTGTGTGATAGTCTTACCCTCAGGTCTGTAGTGTGTGATAGTCTTACCCTCAAGTCTGTAGTGTGTGATAGTCTTACCCTCAGGTCTGTAGTGTGTGGTAGTCTTACCCTCAGGTCTGTAGTGTGTGATAGTCTTACCCTCAGGTCTGTAGTGTGTGGTAGTCTTACCCTCAAGTCTGTGGTGGTCTGTGATAGTCTTACCCTCAGGTCTGTAGTGTGTGATAGTCTTACCCTCAGGTCTGTAGTGTGTGATAGTCTTACCCTCAGGTCTGTAGTGTGTGATAGTCTTACCCTCAGGTCTGTAGTGTGTGATAGTCTTACCCTCAAGTCTGTAGTGTGTGATAGTCTTACCCTCAGGTCTGTAGTGTGTGATAGTCTTACCCTCAAGTCTGTAGTGTGTGATAGTCTTACCCTCAGGTCTGTAGTGTGTGATAGTCTTACCCTCAAGTCTGTAGTGTGTGATAGTCTTACCCTCAGGTCTGTAGTGTGTGATAGTCTTACCCTCAGGTCTGTAGTGTGTGATAGTCTTACCCTCAAGTCTGTAGTGTGTGATAGTCTTACCCTCAGGTCTGTAGTGTGTGATAGTCTTACCCTCAGGTCTGTAGTGTGTGATAGTCTTACCCTCAGGTCTGTAGTGTGTGATAGTCTTACCCTCAAGTCTGTAGTGTGTGATAGTCTTACCCTCAGGTCTGTAGTGTGTGATAGTCTTACCCTCAAGTCTGTAGTGTGTGATAGTCTTACCCTCAGGTCTGTAGTGTGTGGTAGTCTTACCCTCAGGTCTGTAGTGTGTGATAGTCTTACCCTCAGGTCTGTAGTGTGTGATAGTCTTACCCTCAAGTCTGTGGTGGTCTGTGATAGTCTTACCCTCAGGTCTGTACTGAGCGATGATAGTAACAGTCTGTCCAGCATTCTTCAGAGCTGCTGCAGCCTGTTCATGAGTCGCATGTCTGAGATCCACACCGTTCACCTGCAGAGGAGTTATAACCATTACATTACAATAATGTGACATAACACTACAAAACACTACATAGCATTACATAACACTACATGGCAATATGTAACACTACATGGCACTATGTAACACTACATAACACTACATAACATTATATAACACTATGTACCACTACATAACATTATATAACACTATGTGATACTACATAACATTACATAACACTACATAACACTATGTACCACTACATAACATTACATAACACTACATAACACTATGTAACACTACATAACACTACATAACATTACAGAGACGACAAAACATTACATAATATTTCATAACACTATGTACCACTACATAACATTACATAACACTACGTAACACTATGTAACACTATGTAACATTACATAACATTACATAACACTATGTAACACTACATAACACTATGTAACACTACGTAACACTATGTAACACTACATAACACTATGTAACACTACATAACACTATGTAACACTACGTAACACTATGTAACACTACATAACACTATGTAACACTACATAACACTATGTAACACTACATAACACTATGTAACACGACATAACACTATGTAACACTACGTAACACTATGTAACACTACGTAACACTATGTAACACTACATAACACTATGTAACACTACATAACACTATGTAACACTACGTAACACTACGTAACACTATGTAACACTAAATAACACTATGTAACACTACATAACACTATGTAACACTACATAACACTATGTAACACTACGTAACACTATGTAACACTACATAACACTATGTAACATTACATAACACTACGTAACACTATGTAACACTACATAACACTATGTAACACTATGTAACATTACATAACACTACGTAACACTACATAACACTACATAACACTATGTAACACTACGTAACACTATGTAACACTACATAACACTATGTAACATTACATAACACTACGTAACACTACGTAACACTATGTAACACTACATAACACTATGTAACATTACATAACACTACGTAACACTACATAACACTATGTAACATTACATAACACTACGTAACACTACATAACACTATGTAACATTACATAACACTATGTAACACTACATAACACTACGTAACACTACATAACACTATGTAACATTACATAACACTACGTAACATTACATAACACTATGTAACACTACATAACACTATGTACCACTACATAACACTACGTAACACTACATAACACTATGTAACACTATGTAACATGACTTAACATTACATAACACTATGTAACATTACAGAACACTATGTAACATGACATAACACTACATAACACTATGTAACACTATGTAACATGACTTAACATTACATAACACTATGTAACATTACAGAACACTATGTAACATGACATAACACTACATAACAGTACTCACGCTGATGATTTGGTCTCCCTTGCGTAGTTCTCCTGAGAGATCAGCTGGTCCTCCAGCCAGGATGAAGGAGATAAAGATTCCCTCTCCGTCTTCTCCTCCAACGATGTTAAACCCCAGACCAGTTGACCCTCGGTGGATACACACACGCCTGGCCTCTCTACTGGGAGGACACAGTATCACCTTAACCCTCTCTACTACATATCTACCCTCTCTACTGGGAGGACACAGTATCACCTTAACACTCAGCCTGGCCTCTACTGGGAGGACACACACATTACTATACACAGTATCACCTTAACCCTCTCTACTACATATCTACCCTCTCTACTGGGAGGACACAGTATCACCTTAACCCTCTCTACTGGGAGGACACAGTATCACCTTAACCCTCTCTACTACATATCTACCCTCTCTACTGGGAGGACACACACATTACTATACACAGTATCACCTTAACCCTCTCTACTACATATCTACCCTCTCTACTGGGAGGACACAGTATCACCTTAACCCTCTCTACTGGGAGGACACAGTATCACCTTAACCCTCTCTACTACATATCTACCCTCTCTACTGGGAGGACACACACATTACTATACACAGTATCACCTTAACCCTCTCTACTACATATCTACCCTCTCTACTGGGAGGACACAGTATCACCTTAACCCTCTCTACTACATATCTACCCTCTCTACTGGGAGGACACAGTATCACCTTAACCCTCTCTACTACATATCTACCCTCTCTACTGGGAGGACACAGTATCACCTTAACACTCAGCCTGGCCTCTCTACTGGGAGGACACACACATTACTATACACAGTATCACCTTAACCCTCTCTACTACATATCTACCCTCTCTACTGGGAGGACACAGTATCACCTTAACACTCAGCCTGGCCTCTACTGGGAGGACACACACATTACTATACACAATAACCCTCTCTACTGGGAGGACACACACATTACTATACACAGTATCACCTTAAACCTCTCTACTACATATCTACCCTCTCTACTGGGAGGACACAGTATCACCTTAACACTCAGCCTGGCCTCTCTACTGGGAGGACACACACATTACTATACACAGTATCACCTTAACCCTCTCTACTACATATCTACCCTCTCTACTGGGAGGACACAGTATCACCTTAACACTCAGCCTGGCCTCTCTACTGGGAGGACACACACATTACTATACACAGTATCACCTTAACCCTCTCTACTACATATCTACCCTCTCTACTGGGAGGACACAGTATCACCTTAACACTCAGCCTGGCCTCTCTACTGGGAGGACACACACATTACTATACACAGTATCACCTTAACCCTCTCTACTACATATCTACCCTCTCTACTGGGAGGACACAGTATCACCTTAACACTCTCTACTACATATCTACCCTCTCTACTGGGAGGACACAGTATCACCTTAACACTCAGCCTGGCCTCTCTACTGGGAGGACACAGTATCACCTTAACACTCAGCCTGGCCTCTCTACTGGGAAAACACAGTATCACCTTAACACTCAGCCTGGCCTCTCTACTGGGAGGACACAGTATCACCTTAACACTCAGCCTGGCCTCTACTGGGAGGACACAGTATCACCTTAACACTCAGCCTGGCCTCTCTACTGGGAGGACACAGTATCACCTTAACACTCAGCCTGGCCTCTCTACTGGGAGGACACAGTATCACCTTAACACTCAGCCTGGCCTCTCTACTGGGAGGACACAGTATCACCTTAACACTCAGCCTGGCCTCTCTACTGGGAGGACACAGTATCACCTTAACACACAGCCTGGCCTCTCTACTGGGAGGACACAGTATCACCTTAACACTCAGCCTGGCCTCTCTACTGGGAGGACACAGTATCACCTTAACACTCAGCCTGGCCTCTCTACTGGGAGGACACAGTATCACCTTAACACTCAGCCTGGCCTCTCTACTGGGAGGACACAGTACCACCTTAACACTCAGCCTGGCCTCTCTACTGGGAGGACACAGTATCACCTTAACACTCAGCCTGGCCTCTACTGGGAGGACACAGTATCACCTTAACACTCAGCCTGGCCTCTCTACTGGGAGGACACAGTATCACCTTAACACTCAGCCTGGCCTCTCTACTGGGAGGACACACACATTACTATACACAATAACCCTCTCTACTGGGAGGACACAGTATCACCTTAACCCTCAGCCTGGTCTCTCTACTACATATCTACTGTGTCACTCAGCCTGGTCTCTCTACTACATATCTACTGTAACACTCAGCCTGGTCTCTCTACTACATATCTACTGTATCACTCAGCCTGGTCCCTCTACTACATATCTACTGTAACACTCAGCCTGGTCTCTCTACTACATATCTACTGTATCACTCAGCCTGGCCTCTCTACTACATATCTACTGTATCACTCAGCCTGGTCTCTCTACTACATATCTACTGTAACACTCAGCCTGGTCTCTCTACTACATATCTACTGTATCACTCAGCCTGGTCTCTCTACTACATATCTACTGTAACACTCAGCCTGGCCTCTCTACTACATATCTACTGTAACACTCAGCCTGGTCTCTCTACTACATATCTACTGTAACACTCAGCCTGGCCTCTCTACTACATATCTACTGTAACACTCAGCCTGGTCTCTCTACTACATATCTACTGTATCACTCAGCCTGGTCTCTCTACTACATATCTACTGTATCACTCAGCCTGGTCTCTCTACTACATATCTACTGTAACACTCAGCCTGGTCTCTCTACTACATATCTACTGTAACACTCAGCCTGGTCTATCTACTACATATCTACTGTATCACTCAGCCTGGTCTCTCTACTACATATCTACTGTATCACTCAGCCTGGTCTCTCTACTACATATCTACTGTAACACTCAGCCTGGTCTCTCTACTACATATCTACTGTAACACTCAGCCTGGTCTCTCTACTACATATCTACTGTAACACTCAGCCTGGTCTCTCTACTACATATCTACTGTATCACTCAGCCTGGTCTCTCTACTACATATCTACTGTATCACTCAGCCCATTCAGATAGAACCTGACATTAAACAGACGTTTCTCCATTACATCCCAACCTGAGGTAATGATCTGATGTCTGATTTGATATGAGTTACATTTACATCTTTGTGTGTGTCTGTGTGTTCTGACCTGGGGTTGTCGTCTTCTCCCATCATGCCGTGCGGTATGGGTGAGTAGCGTCGTGGAGACGGCGGCGGCAGAGAGGATTGTGGGTAATCTAGGTAGTTAGGGCCCATGTCTGGCTCCATGTACGCTGGAGAGACAGGGAGAGATGAATATGTAGAGCCCCGGTACATTATAACACTGCTCAGCTTCAAGTTCCTTGGTGTCCACATCACCAACAAACTATCATGGTCCAAACACACCAAGACAGTTGTGACGAGGGCACGATAACACCTTTCCCCCTCTAGAGACGGAACACATTTGGCATGGGTCCTCAGATCCCCAAAAGGTTCTACAGAGGGTAGTGCGTACGGCCCAGTACATCACTGGGGCCAAGCTTCCTGCCATCCTGGACCTCTATACCAGGCGGTGTCAGATGAAGGCCCTAAAAGTTGTCAAATACTCCAGCCACCCTAGTCACTGACTGGACTCTCTGCTAGCGCACGGGGAGCTGTACCGGTATGCTAGGGTTCGTGCAGAAATCCCCCTGTATATAGCCTCCACACTGACTCTGTACATAGCCTCCACATTGACTCTGTACCGGTGCCCCCTGTATATAGCCTCCACATTGACTCTGTACATAGCCTCCACATTGACTCTGTACCGGTGCCCCCTGTATATAGTCTCCACATTGACTCTGTACCGGTACCCCCTGTATATAGCCTCCACATTGACTCTGTACCGGTACCCCCTGTATATAGCCTCCACATTGACTCTGTACCGGTACCCCCTGTATATAGCCTCCACACATTGACTCTGTACCGGTACCCCCTGTATATAGCCTCCACATTGACTCTGTACCGGTACCCCCTGTATATAGCCTCCACATTGACTCTGTACCGGTACCCCCTGTATATAACCTCCACATTGACTCTGTACCGGTACCCCCTGTATATAGCCTCCACATTGACTCGGTACCGGTACCCCCTGTATATAGCCTCCACATTGACACCGCCAGCATTCAAAAGTGACCAAAACATCAGCCAGGAAGCATAGGAACTGAGAAGTGGTCTGTGGTCACCACCTGCAGAACCACTCCTTTATTGGGGGTGTCTTGCTAATTGCCTATAATTTCCACCTTTTGTCTATTCCATTTGCACAACAGCATGTGAAATATATTGTCAATCAGTGTTGCTTCCTAAGTGGACAGTTTGATTTCACAGAAGTGTGATTGACTTGGAGTTACATTGTGTTGTTTAAGTGTTCCCTTTATTTTTTGGAGCAGTGTATTTTCTTAAGAAAAATAAGAGTTGAAACTGCAGTCTTAGTTAATGTCAGGAATCATTTCACGGCTACACCTGTTGTATTCTGCACATGCGAGTGGGTCTAGGAGTCCTAGACATAGTGAAAGTAGACTTGGTAGAATGGTTCTGTAACTGTACGTACAGGTGAGATCTGGTTGGCTGTACTGGTCAGGTGTGTAGAGGTGTGTAGAGGTGTTAGAGGTGTGTACGTACAGGTGAGGTCAGGGGGACTGTACTGGTCAGGTGTTAGAGGTGTGTAGAGGAGTGTACTTACAGGTGAGGTCAGGGGGACTGTACTGGTCAGGTGTGTAGAGGTGTGTAGAGGTGTTAGAGGTGTGTACGTACAGGTGAGATCTGGTTGGCTGTACTGGTCAGGTGTGTAGAGGTGTGTAGAGGTGTGTAGAGGAGTGTACGTACAGGTGAGGTCAGGGGGACTGTACTGGTCAGGTGTGTAGAGGTGTGTAGAGGTGTGTACGTACAGGTGAGGTCAGGGGGACTGTACTGGTCAGGTGTGTAGAGGTGTGGTTTGGCTACTCTCAGGTAGACCACCTCGGCTGTGTTCTTCAGAGCTGATACGGCGTCTTCATGCATCACATCTTCTAAACACACCTGGTTCACCTGGTGACAGAGACATGACATAGAGACATAGTCAGACATGACATCTTCTAAACACACCTGGTTCACCTGGTGACAGAGACATGACATAGAGACATAGTCAGACATGACATAGATACTGTACTTGACATAGATACATGACATAGATACTGTACATGACATAGATACATGACATAGATACATGACATACAGTGCTTTCGGAAAGTATTCAGACCCCTTGACTTTTTCCACATTTTGTTACGTTCTAAAATGGATTTCTCGTCATCAATCTACACACAATACCCCATAATGACAAAGCAAAAAACGTTTATTTTTTATTTTTCAAATGTATATTAAAAAACTGCAATATCACATTTACATAAGTATTCAGACACTTTACTCAGTACTTTGTTGAAGCACCTTTGGCAGTGATTACAGCCTCGAGTCTTCTTGGGTATGATGCTACAAACTTGGCACACCTGTATTTGGGGAGTTTCTCCCATTCTTCTTTGCAGATCCTTCAAGCTCTGTCAGGTTGGATGGGGAGCGTCGCTGCACAGCTATTTTCAGGTCTCTCCAGAGATGTTCGATCGGGTTCAAATCCGGGTTCTGGCTGGGCCACTCAAGGACATTCAGAGACTTGTCCCAAAGCCACTCCTGCATTGTCTTGGCTGTATGCTTAGGGTCGATGTCCTGTTGGAAGGTGAACCTTCGCCCCAGTCTGAGGTCCTGAGCGCTCTGGAACAGGTTTTCATCAAGGATCTCTCTGTACTTTGCTCCGTTCATCTTTCTCTCGATCCTGACTAGTCTCCCAGTCCCTGCCACTGAAAAACATCCCCACAGCATGATGCTGCCACCACCATGCTTCACCGTAGGGATGGTGCCAGGTTTCCTCCAGACGTGACACTTGGCATTCAGGCAAAAGAGTTCAATCTTGGTTTCATCAGAACAGAGAATCTTGTTTCTCATGGTCTGAGAGTCCTTTAGGGGCCTTTTGGCAAAGTCCAAGTGGGCTGTCATGTGCCTTTTACTAAGGAGTAGCTTCCATCTGGCCGCTCTACCATAAAGGCCTGATTGGTGGAGTGCTGCAGAGATGGTTGTCCTTCTGGAAGGTTCTCCCATCTCCACTGAGGAACTGTGGATCTCTGTCAGAGTGACCATCGGGTTCTTGGTCATCTCCCCTGGCGGCCAGTTCTAGGAAGAGTCTTTGTAGTTCCAAACTTCTCCCAACTAAGTGAACTGATTACTTTTTACAGTGTATTGTGTGTATGTTTACATTTACACGTTAGTCATTTAGCAGAAACCAGGAGACTGAAGACCTAACACTAATGACCTAGGAGAGGAGAATCCTGGAGATATCAGGAGTCCTCTAGCTATAGAATCACTCCTGGAGATATCAGGAGATATCAGGAGTCCTCTAGCTCTAGAATCACTCCTGGAGATATCAGGAGTCCTCTAGCTATAGAATCACTCCTGGAGATATCAGGAGATATCAGGAGTCCTCTAGCTCTAGAACCACTCCTGGAGATATCAGGAGTCCTCTAGCTCTAGAATCACTCCTGGAGATATCAGGAGATATCAGGAGTCCTCTAGCTCTAGAACCACTCCTGGAGATATCAGGAGTCCTCCTGCTATAGCATCACTCCTGGAGATATCAGGAGTCCTCTAGCTATAGAATCACTCCTGGAGATATCAGGAGATATCAGGAGTCCTCTAGCTCTAGAACCACTCCTGGAGATATCAGGAGATATCAGGAGTCCTCTAGCTATAGAATCACTCCTGGAGATATCAGGAGATATCAGGAGTCCTCTAGCTCTAGAACCACTCCTGGAGATATCAGGAGTCCTCCTGCTATAGAATCACTCCTGGAGATATCAGGAGATATCAGGAGTCCTCTAGCTCTAGAACCACTCCTGGAGATATCAGGAGTCCTCCTGCTATAGAATCACTCCTGGAGATATCAGGAGTTATCTAGTTCTAGAATCACTCCTGGAGATATCAGGAGATATCTAGTTCTAGAATCACTCCTGGAGATATCAGGAGTCCTCCTGCTATAGAATCACTCCTGGAGATATCAGGAGATATCAGGAGTCCTCTAGCTCTGGAATCACTCCTGGAGATATCAGGAGATAACAGGAGTCCTCTAGCTATAGAATCACTCCTGGAGATATCAGGAGTCCTCTAGCTCTAGAATCACTCCTGGAGATATCAGGAGTCCTCTAGCTCTAGAATCACTCCTGGAGATATCAGGAGTCAAATAGCTATAGAACCACTCCAGGAGATAGCAGGAGTCCTCTAGCTCTAGAATCACTCCTGGAGATATCAGGACTCCTCTAGCTATAGAATCACTCCTGGAGACATCAGGAGTCCTCTAGCTCTGGAATCACTCCTGGAGATATCAGGACTCCTCTAGCTATAGAATCACTCCTGGAGACATCAGGAGTCCTCTAGCTATAGAATCACTCCTGGAGATAACAGGACTCCTCTAGCTATAGAATCACTCCTGGAGATATCAAGAGTCCTCTAGCTATAGAATCACTCCTGGAGATATCAGGAGATATCAGGAGTCCTCTAGCTCTAGAATCACTCCTGGAGATATCAGGAGTCCTCTAGCTATAGAATCACTCCTGGAGATATCAGGAGTCCTCTAGCTCTAGAATCACTCCTGGAGATATCAGGAGTCCTCTAGCTCTAGAATCACTCCTGGAGATATCAGGAGTCCTCTAGCTCTAGAATCACTCCTGGAGATATCAGGAGATATCAGGACTCCTCTAGCTATAGAATCACTCCTGGAGATATCAGGAGTCCTCTAGCTCTAGAATCACTCCTGGAGATATCAGGAGATATCAGGAGTCCTCTAGCTCTAGAATCACTCCTGGAGATATCAGGAGTCCTCTAGCTATAGAATCACTCCTGGAGATATCAAGAGTCCTCTAGCTATAGAATCACTCCTGGAGATATCAGGACTCCTCTAGCTCTAGAATCACTCCTGGAGATATCAGGAGTCCTCTAGCTCTAGAATCACTCCTGGAGATATCAGGAGATATCAGGAGTCCTCTAGCTCTAGAATCACTCCTGGAGATATCAGGAGATATCAGGAGTCCTCTAGCTCTAGAATCACTCCTGGAGACATCAGGAGTCCTCTAGCTCTAGAATCACTCCTGGAGATATCAGGAGTCCTCTAGCTATAGAATCACTCCTGGAGATATCAGGACTCCTCTAGTTATAGAATCACTCCTGGAGATATCAGGAGTCCTCTAGCTCTAGAATCACTCCTCATAATGACACACTCACTGACACGCTCACGGACACACTCACGGACACACTCACTGACACACTCACTGACACACTCACTGACACACTGACTAACACACTCACTGACACACTCACTAACACACTCACTGAGTCATTATGGGGTATTGAGTCATTATGGGGTATTGAGTCATTATGGGGTATTGAGTCATTATGGGGTATTGTGTCATTATGGGGTATTGTGTCATTATGGGGTATTGAGTCATTATGGGGTATTGAGTCATTATGGGGTAGTGTGTCATTATGGGGTATTGAGTCATTATGGGGTATTGAGTCATTATGGGGTATTGAGTCATTATGGGGTATTGAGTCATTATGGGGTATTGAGTCATTATGGGGTATTGTGTCATTATGGGGTATTGAGTCATTATGGGGTATTGAGTCATTATGGGGTATTGAGGCTTTATGGGGTATTGAGTCATTATGGGGTATTGAGTCATTATGGGGTATTGTGTCATTATGGGGTATTGTGTCATTATGGGGTATTGAGTCATTATGTGGTATTGAGTCATTATGGGGTATTGTGTCATTATGGGGTTTTGAGTCATTATGGGGTCTTGTGTAATTATGGGGTATTGAGTCATTATGGGGTATTGAGTCATTATGGGGTATTGTGTCATTATGGGGTATTGTGTCATTATGGGGTATTGAGTCGTTATAGGGTATTGAGTCGTTATGGGGTATTGAGTCGTTATGGGGTATTGTGTCGTTATGGGGTATTGAGTCATTACGGGGTATTGAGTCATTATGGGGTATTGAGTCATTACGATGTATTGAGTCATTACGGGGTATTGTGTCATTACGGGGTATTGAGTAATGGGGTATTGTGTCATTATGGGGTATTGAGTCATTATGGGGTATTGAGTCATTATGGGGTATTGAGTCATTATGGGGTATTGAGTCATTATGGGGTATTGAGTCATTATGGGGTATTTTGTCATTATGGGGTAGTGTGTCATTATGGGGTATTGAGTCATTACGGGGTATTGTGTCATTACGGGGTAGTGTGTCATCATGGGGTAGTGTGTCATTACGGGGTATTGAGTCATTATGGGGTAGTGTGTCATTATGGGGTAGTGTGTCATTATGGGGTAGTGTGTCATTATGGGGTATTGAGTCATTATGGGGTATTGAGTCATTATGGGGTATTGAGTCATTATGGGGTATTGAGTCATTATGGGGTATTGAGTCATTATGGGGTAGTGTGTCATTATGGGGTATTGAGTCATTACGGGGTATTGTGTCATTACGGGGTAGTGTGTCATCATGGGGTAGTGTGTCATTACGGGGTATTGAGTCATTATGGGGTAGTGTGTCATTATGGGGTAGTGTGTCATTATGGGGTATTGAGTCATTATGGGGTATTGAGTCATTATGGGGTATTGAGTCATTATGGGGTATTTTGTCATTGTGGGGTATTTTGTCATTATGGGGTAGTGTGTCATTATGGGGTATTGAGTCATTACGGGGTATTGTGTCATCATGGGGTAGTGTGTCATTACGGGGTATTGAGTCATTATGGGGTAGTGTGTCATTATGGGGTAGTGTGTCATTATGGGGTAGTGTGTCATTATGGGGTATTGAGTCATTATGGGGTATTGTGTCATTGTGGCGTAGTGTGTCATTATGGGGTATTATGTCATTATGGGGTATTATGTCATTATGGGGTATTGAGTCATTATGGGGTATTGTGTCATTATGGGGTATTGAGTCATTATGGGGTATTGAGTCATTATGGGGTATTATGTCATTATGGGGTATTGAGTCATTATGGGGTATTGTGTCATTATGGGGTATTGAGTCATTATGGGGTATTGTGTCATTATGGGGTGTTGTGTCATTATGGGGTGTTGAGTCATTATGGGGTACTGAGTCATTATGGGGTACTGAGTCATTATGGGGTATTGTGTCATTATGGGGTATTGAGTCATTATGGGGTATTGAGTCATTATGGGGTACTGAGTCATTATGGGGTATTGAGTCATTATGGGGTATTGTGTCATTATGGGGTATTGAGTCATTATGGGGTATTGTGTCATTATGGGGTATTGAGTCATTATGGGGTAATGTGTCATTATGGGGTATTGAGTCATTATGAGGTAATGTGTCATTATGGGGTATTGAGTCATTATGGGGTAATGTGTCATTATGGGGTATTGAGTCATTATGGGGTAATGTGTCATTATGGGGTATTATGTCATTATGGGGTATTATGTCATTATGGGGTATTATGTCATTATGGGGTATTATGTCATTATGGGGTATTGAGTCATTATGGGGTATTGAGTCATTATGGGGTATTGAGTCATTATGGGGTATTGAGTCATTATGGGGTATTGAGTCATTATGGGGTATTTTGTCATTATGGGGTAGTGTGTCATTATGGGGTATTGAGTCATTACGGGGTATTGTGTCATCATGGGGTAGTGTGTCATTACGGGGTATTGAGTCATTATGGGGTAGTGTGTCATTATGGGGTAGTGTGTCATTATGGGGTAGTGTGTCATTATGGGGTAGTGTGTCATTATGGGGTATTGAGTCATTATGGGGTATTGTGTCATTGTGGCGTAGTGTGTCATTATGGGGTATTATGTCATTATGGGGTATTATGTCATTATGGGGTATTGAGTCATTATGGGGTATTGTGTCATTATGGGGTATTGAGTCATTATGGGGTGTTGTGTCATTATGGGGTGTTGTGTCATTATGGGGTGTTGAGTCATTATGGGGTACTGAGTCATTATGGGGTACTGAGTCATTATGGGGTATTGTGTCATTATGGGGTATTGAGTCATTATGGGGTATTGAGTCATTATGGGGTACTGAGTCATTATGGGGTACTGAGTCATTATGGGGTATTGAGTCATTATGGGGTATTGTGTCATTATGGGGTATTGAGTCATTATGGGGTAATGTGTCATTATGGGGTATTGAGTCATTATGAGGTAATGTGTCATTATGGGGTATTGAGTCATTATGGGGTAATGTGTCATTATGGGGTATTGAGTCATTATGGGGTAATGTGTCATTATGGGGTATTATGTCATTATGGGGTATTATGTCATTATGGGGTATTATGTCATTATGGGGTATTGAGTCATTATGGGGTATTGAGTCATTATGGGGTATTGAGTCATTATGGGGTATTGAGTCATTATGGGGTATTGAGTCATTATGGGGTATTGTGTCATTATGGGGTATTGTGTCATTATGGGGTATTGTGTCATTATGGGGTGTTGAGTCATTATGGGGTACTGAGTCATTATGGGGTACTGAGTCATTATGGGGTATTGTGTCATTATGGGGTATTGAGTCATTATGGGGTATTGAGTCATTATGGGGTATTGAGTCATTATGGGGTATTGAGTCATTATGGGGTATTGTGTCATTATGGGGTACTGAGTCATTATGGGGTACTGAGTCATTATGGGGTACTGAGTCATTATGGGGTATTGAGTCATTATGGTGTATTGAGTCATTATGGGGTAATGTGTCATTATGGGGTATTGAGTCATTATGAGGTAATGTGTCATTATGGGGTATTGAGTCATTATGGGGTAATGTGTCATTATGGGGTATTGAGTCATTATGGGGTAATGTGTCATTATGGGGTATTGTGTCATTATGGGGTATTGTGTCATTATGGGGTATTGAGTCATTATGGGGTATTATGTCATTATGGGGTATTATGTCATTATGGGGTATTGAGTCATTATGGGGTATTGAGTCATTATGGGGTATTGAGTCATTATGGGGTATTGAGTCATTATGGGGTATTGAGTCATTATGGGGTATTGAGTCATTATGTGGTATTGTGTCATTATGCTGTATTGTGTCATTACGGGGTATTGTGTCATTATGGGGTATTGAGTCATTATGGGGTAATGTGTCATTATGGGGTAATGTGTCATTATGGGGTATTGAGTCATTATGGGGTATTGAGTCATTATGGGGTATTGAGTCATTATGGGGTATTGAGTCATTATGGGGTATTGAGTCATTATGGGGTATTGAGTCATTATGGGGTATTGAGTCATTATGTGGTATTGTGTCATTATGCTGTATTGAGTCATTACGGGGTATTGTGTCATTATGGGGTATTGAGTCATTATGGGGTATTGAGTCATTATGGGGTAATGTGTCATTATGGGGTAGTGTGTCATTATGGGGTATTGAGTCATTATGGGGTAATGTGTCATTATGGGGTATTGAGTCATTATGGGGTATTGAGTCATTATGGGGTATTGTGTCTAGATTGATGAGACATTTTTTAAAGTAAATTTTAGAATAAGGTTGTAACGTAACAAAATGTGTAAAAAGTCAAGGGGTCTGAATACTTTCCGAATGCACTGTAGATCCATGACATAGTCAGACATGACGTAGAGACATGCCATAGAGACATGACGTAGAGACATGCCATAGAGACATAACATAGAGACATGACATAGTCAGATGGAATATAGTCAGTTGGGATCAGAGATTGCCATTCATAAAACCAGTGTTCATATTTGGAATGTTAAAACATGGCGTCCAGCTCTGCAGTAGTTCCACAGAGGACCAGAAGAGGGCACTACTCAACGACTTCTGTCATATTTACTCACTACATAATGACAACAGATCTGTGTGATCGTGTGTCAGTGAGTGTGTCAGTGAGTGTGTCAGTGAGTGTGTCAGTGTATCAGTGAGTGTGTCAGTGAGTGTGTCAGTGAGTGTGTCAGTGAGTGTGTCAGTGTATCAGTGAGTGTGTCAGTGAGTGTGTCAGTGAGTGTGTCAGTGAGTGTGTCAGTGTGTCAGTGAGTGTGTCAGTGAGTGTGTCAGTGAGTGTGTCAGTGAGTGTGTCAGTGTATCAGTGAGTGTGTCAGTGAGTGTGTCAGTGAGTGTGTCAGTGAGTGTGTCAGTGTGTCAGTGAGTGTGTCAGTGAGTGTGTCAGTGAGTGTGTCAGTGAGTGTGTCAGTGTATCAGTGAGTGTGTCAGTGAGTGTGTCAGTGAGTGTGTCAGTGAGTGTGTCAGTGAGCGTGTCAGTGAGTGTGTCAGTGTGTCAGTGAGCGTGTCAGTGAGTGTGTCAGTGTGTCAGTGAGTGTGTGAGTGAGTGTGTCAGTGAGTGTGTCAGTGAGTGTGTCAGTGAGTGTGTCAGTGAGCGTGTCAGTGAGTGTGTCAGTGAGTGTGTCAGTGTGTCAGTGAGTGTGTGAGTGAGTGTGTCAGTGAGTGTGTCAGTGAGTGTGTCAGTGAGTGTGTCAGTGAGCGTGTCAGTGAGTGTGTCAGTGAGTGTGTCAGTGTGTCAGTGAGTGTGTCAGTGAGTGTGTCAGTGTGTCAGTGAGCGAGTCAGTGAGTGTGTCAGTGAGCGTGTCAGTGAGTGTGTCAGTGTGTCAGTGAGTGTGTCAGTGAGCGTGTCAGTGAGTGTGTCAGTGTGTCAGTGAGCGAGTCAGTGAGCGTGTCAGTGAGTGTGTCAGTGTGTCAGTGAGTGTGTCAGTGAGCGTGTCAGTGAGTGTGTCAGTGAGTCAGTGAGCGTGTCAGTGAGCGTGTCAGTGAGTGTGTCAGTGTGTCAGTGAGTGTGTCAGTGTGTCAGTGAGCGAGTCAGTGAGCGTGTCAGTGAGTGTGTCAGTGTGTCAGTGAGCGTGTCAGTGAGCGTGTCAGTGAGTGTGTCAGTGTGTCAGTGAGTGTGTCAGTGTGTCAGTGAGCGAGTCAGTGAGCGTGTCAGTGAGTGTGTCAGTGTGTCAGTGAGCGTGTCAGTGAGCGTGTCAGTGAGTGTGTCAGTGTGTCAGTGAGTGTGTCAGTGTGTCAGTGAGCGTGTCAGTGAGCGTGTCAGTGAGTGTGTCAGTGTGTCAGTGAGTGTGTCAGTGTGTCAGTGAGTGTGTCAGTGAGCGTGTCAGTGAGTGTGTCAGTGTGTCAGTGAGCGTGTCAGTGAGTGTGTCAGTGAGCAAGTCAGTGAGTGTGTCAGTGAGTGTGTCAGTGAGTGTGTCCGTGAGTGTGTCAGTGAGTGTGTCAGTGAGTGTGTCAGTGAGCGTGTCAGTGAGTGTGTCAGTGAGCGTGTCAGTGAGTGTGTCAGTGAGCGAGTCAGTGAGTGTGTCAGTGTGTCAGTGAGTGTGTCAGTGAGTGTGTCAGTGAGCGAGTCAGTGAGTGTGTCAGTGTGTCAGTGAGCGTGTCAGTGAGTGTGTCAGTGAGTGTGTCAGTGTGTCAGTGAGTGTGTCAGTGTGTCAGTGAGTGTGTCAGTGAGCGAGTCAGTGAGTGTGTCAGTGTGTCAGTGAGTGTGTCAGTGTGTCAGTGAGCGTGTCAGTGAGCGTGTCAGTGAGTGTGTCAGTGAGTGTGTCAGTGAGTGTGTCAGTGAGCGTGTCAGTGAGCGTGTCAGTGAGCGTGTCAGTGAGTGTGTCAGTGAGTGTGTCAGTGAGTGTGTCAGTGTGTTACTTACAGCCAGTATCTTATCGCCTATCTGTAGGTGTCCATCTTTACAGGCCGCTCCTCCCTCGATGATCTTAGTCACATAGATACTGTTGTCACCTGGTACATGCTGGTTCCCTAGTCCACCTGCTATACTGAACCCCAAACCTGAAACACACAGAGACACACACATAGCATAAGGGAAGAGGGAGATTAGGAAGAAGAGGGAGGAGGAGGAGGGAGGAGGAAGAGGGGAGGAGGGAGGGAGGAAAGGGGAGGAGAGAGGAGGAGTGGGGAGGAGGAGGAAGAGGAGGTGGGAGGAGGAGTAGGGGGAGGGAGGAGGAGGACGAAGAGGGGGAGGGAGGAAGAGGAGGATGAGGAAGAGGAGGTGGGAGGAGGAGGAATAGGAAGTGGGAGGACGGGGAAGAGGATAGAGGAGGAGGAGGAGGAGGTGGGAGGAGGAGGTGGGAGGAAGAGGAAGAGGAGGTGGGAGGAGGAGGAATAGGAAGTGAGAGGACGGGGAAGAGGATAGAAGAGGAGGAGGTGGGAGGAGGAGGAAGAGGAGAGAGGAGGAGGAGGAAGAGGAGGACGAGGAGGTGGGAGGAGGAGGAAGAGGAGGGAGGATGAGGAGGAAGAGGAGGGAGGAGGATGGAGGAGGAGGGGAACGAGGAGAGAGGAGGAGGAGGAAGAGGAGGGAGGAGGAGGAGGTGGGAGGAGGAGGAAGAGGAGGGAGGAGGAGGAGGTGGGAGGAGGAGGAAGAGGAGAGAGGAGGAGGAGGTGGGAGGAGGAGGAGGAAGAGGGAGAGATGGAAGGAGGAGGAAGGTTATCAGATTAAAGTAGCTGTATGAACAAGACCACAAACTGTCAATCTTTTCATGGAAACAAGTCTATCTACTTCTGGGGTGCTGAAACACACCTCAGCATTTAGTCCGAGACAACACACACACCTTTAGGTCCTTTGATGAGTTTGAGTTGTGTGACGCTCTCCGTGGGTGGCTTCCTCCGCAGGACGTAGAGACGAACAACGGGCCCCGCCTCCTTTAGAGCTTCCACAGCCAAGCTGTGTGTCACCTCACGAACGTCAACGTCATTTACTAGTATCACACTGTCATTAACCCTGTAACATACACATAATATATATTATCTATCCTCCACTGTCATTAACCCTGTAACATAGATATAATATATATTATCTATCTACTGTCATTAACCCTGTAACATAGACATAATATATATTATCTATCTACTGTCATTAACCCTGTAACATAGATATAATATATATTATCTATCTACTGTCATTAACCCTGTAACATAGACATAATATATATTATCTATCTACTGTCATTAACCCTGTAACATAGACATAATATATATTATCTATCTACTGTCATTAACCCTGTAACATAGATATAATATATATTATCTATCTACTGTCATTAACCCTGTAACATAGACATAATATATATTATCTATCTACTGTCATTAACCCTGTAACATGGACATAATATATATTATCTATCTACTGTCATTAACCCTGTAACATAGATATAATATATATTATCTATCTACTGTCATTAACCCTGTAATATAGACATAATATATATTATCTATCTACTGTCATTAACCCTGTAACATAGACATAATATATATTATCTATCCTCTACTGTCATTAACCCTGTAACATAGATATAATATATATTATCTATCTACTGTCATTAACCCTGTAACATGGACATAATATATATTATCTATCTACTGTCATTAACCCTGTAACATGGACATAATATATATTATCTATCTACTGTCATTAACCCTGTAACATAGACATAATATATATTATCTATCTACTGTCATTAACCCTGTAATATAGATATAATATATATTATCTATCTACTGTCATTAACCCTGTAACATAGATATAATATATATTATCTATCTACTGTCATTAACCCTGTAACATAGACATAATATATATTATCTATCTACTGTCATTAACCCTGTAACATAGATATAATATATATTATCTATCTACTGTCATTAACCCTGTAACATAGACATAATATATATTATCTATCTACTGTCATTAACCCTGTAACATAGACATAATATATATTATCTATCTACTGTCATTAACCCTGTAACATAGACATAATATATATTATCTATCTACTGTCATTAACCCTGTAACATAGATATAATATATATTATCTATCTACTGTCATTAACCCTGTAACATAGACATAATATATATTATCTATCTACTGTCATTAACCCTGTAACATAGATATAATATATATTATCTATCTACTGTCATTAACCCTGTAATATAGATATAATATATATTATCTATCTACTGTCATTAACCCTGTAACATGGACATAATATATATTATCTATCTACTGTCATTAACCCTGTAACATAGACATAATATATATTATCTATCCACTGTCATTAACCCTGTAACATAGACATAATATATATTATCTATCTACTGTCATTAACCCTGTAACATAGATATAATATATATTATCTATCTACTGTCATTAACCCTGTAACATAGATATAATATATATTATCTATCCACTGTCATTAACCCTGTAACATAGACATAATATATATTATCTATCTACTGTCATTAACCCTGTAACATAGATATAATATATATTATCTATCTACTGTCATTAACCCTGTAACATAGACATAATATATATTATCTATCCTCCACTGTCATTAACCCTGTAACATGGACATAATATATATTATCTATCCACTGTCATTAACCCTGTAACATACACATAATATATATTATCTATCTACTGTCATTAACCCTGTAACATAGATATAATATATATTATCTATCCTCCACTGTCATTAACCCTGTAACATGGACATAATATATATTATCTATCCACTGTCATTAACCCTGTAACATAGACATAATATATATTATCTATCTACTGTCATTAACCCTGTAACATAGATATAATATATATTATCTATCTACTGTCATTAACCCTGTAACATAGATATAATATATATTATCTATCCACTGTCATTAACCCTGTAACATAGACATAATATATATTATCTATCTACTGTCATTAACCCTGTAACATAGATATAATATATATTATCTATCTACTGTCATTAACCCTGTAACATAGACATAATATATATTATCTATCCTCCACTGTCATTAACCCTGTAACATGGACATAATATATATTATCTATCCACTGTCATTAACCCTGTAACATACACATAATATATATTATCTATCTACTGTCATTAACCCTGTAACATAGATATAATATATATTATCTATCTACTGTCATTAACCCTGTAACATAGACATAATATATATTATCTATCTACTGTCATTAACCCTGTAACATAGACATAATATATATTATCTATCTACTGTCATTAACCCTGTAATATAGATATAATATATATTATCTATCTACTGTCATTAACCCTGTAACATAGACATAATATATATTATCTATCTACTGTCATTAACCCTGTAACATAGACATAATATATATTATCTATCTACTGTCATTAACCCTGTAACATAGACATAATATATATTATCTATCTACTGTCATTAACCCTGTAACATAGACATAATATATATTATCTATCTACTGTCATTAACCCTGTAATATAGACATAATATATATTATCTATCTACTGTCATTAACCCTGTAACATAGACATAATATATATTATCTATCTACTGTCATTAACCCTGTAACATAGACATAATATATATTATCTATCTACTGTCATTAACCCTGTAACATAGACATAATATATATTATCTATCTACTGTCATTAACCCTGTAACATAGACATAATATATATTATCTATCTACTGTCATTAACCCTGTAACATAGACATAATATATATTATCTATCTACTGTCATTAACCCTGTAACATAGACATAATATATATTATCTATCTACTGTCATTAACCCTGTAACATAGATATAATATATATTATCTATCTACTGTCATTAACCCTGTAACATAGACATAATATATATTATCTATCTACTGTCATTAACCCTGTAACATAGACATAATATATATTATCTATCTACTGTCATTAACCCTGTAACATAGATATAATATATATTATCTATCTACTGTCATTAACCCTGTAATATAGACATAATATATATTATCTATCTACTGTCATTAACCCTGTAACATAGACATAATATATATTATCTATCTACTGTCATTAACCCTGTAATATAGATATAATATATATTATCTATCTACTGTCATTAACCCTGTAACATAGACATAATATATATTATCTATCTACTGTCATTAACCCTGTAACATAGATATAATATATATTATCTATCTACTGTCATTAACCCTGTAACATGGACATAATATATATTATCTATCTACTGTCATTAACCCTGTAATATAGATATAATATATATTATCTATCTACTGTCATTAACCCTGTAACATAGACATAATATATATTATCTATCTACTGTCATTAACCCTGTAACATAGACATAATATATATTATCTATCTACTGTCATTAACCCTGTAACATAGACATAATATATATTATCTATCCTCTACTGTCATTAACCCTGTAACATAGACATAATATATATTATCTATCTACTGTCATTAACCCTGTAACATAGACATAATATATATTATCTATCCTCTACTGTCATTAACCCTGTAACATAGACATAATATATATTATCTATCTACTGTCATTAACCCTGTAACATAGACATAATATATATTATATATCTACTGTCATTAACCCTGTAACATAGATATAATATATATTATCTATCCTCTACTGTCATTAACCCTGTAACATAGATATAATATATATTATCTATCTACTGTCATTAACCCTGTAACATAGACATAATATATATTATCTATCTACTGTCATTAACCCTGTAACATAGATATAATATATATTATCTATCTACTGTCATTAACCCTGTAACATAGATATAATATATATTATCTATCTACTGTCATTAACCCTGTAACATAGATATAATATATATTATCTATCTACTGTCATTAACCCTGTAACATAGATATAATATATATTATCTATCTACTGTCATTAACCCTGTAACATAGATATAATATATATTATCTATCTACTGTCATTAACCCTGTAACATAGATATAATATATATTATCTATCTACTGTCATTAACCCTGTAACATAGATATAATATATATTATCTATCTACTGTCATTAACCCTGTAACATAGATATAATATATATTATCTATCTACTGTCATTAACCCTGTAACATAGATATAATATATATTATCTATCTACTGTCATTAACCCTGTAACATAGACATAATATATATTATCTATCTACTGTCATTAACCCTGTAACATAGATATAATATATATTATCTATCTACTGTCATTAACCCTGTAACATAGATATAATATATATTATCTATCTACTGTCATTAACCCTGTAACATAGATATAATATATATTATCTATCTACTGTCATTAACCCTGTAACATAGATATAATATATATTATCTATCTACTGTCATTAACCCTGTAACATAGATATAATATATATTATCTATCTACTGTCATTAACCCTGTAACATAGATATAATATATATTATCTATCTACTGTCATTAACCCTGTAACATAGATATAATATATATTATCTATCTACTGTCATTAACCCTGTAACATAGATATAATATATATTATCTATCTACTGTCATTAACCCTGTAACATAGATATAATATATATTATCTATCTACTGTCATTAACCCTGTAACATAGACATAATATATATTATCTATCTACTGTCATTAACCCTGTAACATAGACATAATATATATTATCTATCTACTGTCATTAACCCTGTAACATAGACATAATATATATTATCTATCTACTGTCATTAACCCTGTAACATAGACATAATATATATTATCTATCTACTGTCATTAACCCTGTAACATAGATATAATATATATTATCTATCTACTGTCATTAACCCTGTAACATGGACATAATATATATTATCTATCTACTGTCATTAACCCTGTAACATAGACATAATATATATTATCTATCTACTGTCATTAACCCTGTAATATAGACATAATATATATTATCTATCTACTGTCATTAACCCTGTAATATAGACATAATATATATTATCTATCTACTGTCATTAACCCTGTAACATAGACATAATATATATTATCTATCTACTGTCATTAACCCTGTAATATAGACATAATATATATTATCTATCTACTGTCATTAACCCTGTAACATAGATATAATATATATTATCTATCTACTGTCATTAACCCTGTAACATAGACATAATATATATTATCTATCTACTGTCATTAACCCTGTAACATAGACATAATATATATTATCTATCTACTGTCATTAACCCTGTAACATAGACATAATATATATTATCTATCTACTGTCATTAACCCTGTAACATAGATATAATATATATTATCTATCTACTGTCATTAACCCTGTAATATAGACATAATATATATTATCTATCTACTGTCATTAACCCTGTAACATAGACATAATATATATTATCTATCTACTGTCATTAACCCTGTAACATAGATATAATATATATTATCTATCTACTGTCATTAACCCTGTAACATAGATATAATATATATTATCTATCTACTGTCATTAACCCTGTAACATAGATATAATATATATTATCTATCTACTGTCATTAACCCTGTAACATAGACATAATATATATTATCTATCTACTGTCATTAACCCTGTAACATAGACATAATATATATTATCTATCTACTGTCATTAACCCTGTAACATAGACATAATATATATTATCTATCTACTGTCATTAACCCTGTAACATAGACATAATATATATTATCTATCTACTGTCATTAACCCTGTAACATAGACATAATATATATTATCTATCTACTGTCATTAACCCTGTAACATGGACATAATATATATTATCTATCTACTGTCATTAACCCTGTAACATAGACATAATATATATTATCTATCTACTGTCATTAACCCTGTAACATAGATATAATATATATTATCTATCTACTGTCATTAACCCTGTAACATACACATAATATATATTATCTATCTACTGTCATTAACCCTGTAACATAGACATAATATATATTATCTATCTACTGTCATTAACCCTGTAACATAGATATAATATATATTATCTATCTACTGTCATTAACCCTGTAACATAGACATAATATATATTATCTATCCTCCACTGTCATTAACCCTGTAACATGGACATAATATATATTATCTATCTACTGTCATTAACCCTGTAACATAGACATAATATATATTATCTATCTACTGTCATTAACCCTGTAACATAGACATAATATATATTATCTATCTACTGTCATTAACCCTGTAATATAGACATAATATATATTATCTATCTACTGTCATTAACCCTGTAACATGGACATAATATATATTATCTATCTACTGTCATTAACCCTGTAACATAGACATAATATATATTATCTATCTACTGTCATTAACCCTGTAACATAGACATAATATATATTATCTATCTACTGTCATTAACCCTGTAACATAGATATAATATATATTATCTATCTACTGTCATTAACCCTGTAACATGGACATAATATATATTATCTATCTACTGTCATTAACCCTGTAACATAGACATAATATATATTATATATCCACTGTCATTAACCCTGTAACATAGATATAATATATATTATCTATCTACTGTCATTAACCCTGTAACATAGACATAATATATATTATCTATCTACTGTCATTAACCCTGTAACATAGATATAATATATATTATCTATCTACTGTCATTAACCCTGTAACATAGATATAATATATATTATCTATCTACTGTCATTAACCCTGTAACATAGATATAATATATATTATCTATCTACTGTCATTAACCCTGTAACATGGACATAATATATATTATCTATCCTCCACTGTCATTAACCCTGTAACATAGACATAATATATATTATCTATCTACTGTCATTAACCCTGTAATATAGACATAATATATATTATCTATCTACTGTCATTAACCCTGTAACATGGACATAATATATATTATCTATCTACTGTCATTAACCCTGTAACATAGACACAATATATATTATCTATCCTCCACTGTCATTAACCCTGTAACATAGACATAATATATATTATCTATCTACTGTCATTAACCCTGTAACATGGACATAATATATATTATCTATCCTCCACTGTCATTAACCCTGTAACATAGACATAATATATATTATCTATCTACTGTCATTAACCCTGTAACATAGACATAATATATATTATCTATCTACTGTCATTAACCCTGTAACATAGATATAATATATATTATCTATCTACTGTCATTAACCCTGTAACATAGACACAATATATATTATCTATCTACTGTCATTAACCCTGTAATATAGATATAATATATATTATCTATCTACTGTCATTAACCCTGTAACATGGACATAATATATATTATCTATCTACTGTCATTAACCCTGTAACATAGACATAATATATATTATCTATCTACTGTCATTAACCCTGTAACATAGATATAATATATATTATCTATCTACTGTCATTAACCCTGTAACATAGACATAATATATATTATCTATCCACTGTCATTAACCCTGTAACATAGACATAATATATATTATCTATCTACTGTCATTAACCCTGTAACATAGATATAATATATATTATCTATCTACTGTCATTAACCCTGTAACATAGACATAATATATATTATCTATCTACTGTCATTAACCCTGTAACATAGACATAATATATATTATCTATCTACTGTCATTAACCCTGTAACATAGACATAATATATATTATCTATCTACTGTCATTAACCCTGTAACATAGACATAATATATATTATCTATCTACTGTCATTAACCCTGTAACATAGATATAATATATATTATCTATCTACTGTCATTAACCCTGTAACATAGACATAATATATATTATCTATCTACTGTCATTAACCCTGTAACATAGATATAATATATATTATCTATCTACTGTCATTAACCCTGTAACATAGACATAATATATATTATCTATCTACTGTCATTAACCCTGTAACATAGACATAATATATATTATCTATCTACTGTCATTAACCCTGTAACATAGACATAATATATATTATCTATCTACTGTCATTAACCCTGTAACATGGACATAATATATATTATCTATCTACTGTCATTAACCCTGTAACATAGACATAATATATATTATCTATCTACTGTCATTAACCCTGTAACATAGACATAATATATATTATCTATCTACTGTCATTAACCCTGTAACATAGACATAATATATATTATCTATCTACTGTCATTAACCCTGTAACATAGACATAATATATATTATCTATCTACTGTCATTAACCCTGTAACATAGACATAATATATATTATCTATCCTCCACTGTCATTAACCCTGTAACATAGATATAATATATATTATCTATCTACTGTCATTAACCCTGTAACATAGATATAATATATATTATCTATCTACTGTCATTAACCCTGTAACATGGACATAATATATATTATCTATCTACTGTCATTAACCCTGTAACATAGACATAATATATATTATCTATCTACTGTCATTAACCCTGTAACATAGATATAATATATATTATCTATCTACTGTCATTAACCCTGTAACATAGACATAATATATATTATCTATCTACTGTCATTAACCCTGTAACATAGACATAATATATATTATCTATCTACTGTCATTAACCCTGTAACATGGACATAATATATATTATATATCTACTGTCATTAACCCTGTAACATAGACATAATATATATTATCTATCTACTGTCATTAACCCTGTAATATAGATATAATATATATTATCTATCTACTGTCATTAACCCTGTAACATAGACATAATATATATTATCTATCTACTGTCATTAACCCTGTAATATAGACATAATATATATTATCTATCCACTGTCATTAACCCTGTAACATAGACATAATATATATTATCTATCTACTGTCATTAACCCTGTAACATAGACATAATATATATTATCTATCTACTGTCATTAACCCTGTAACATAGACATAATATATATTATCTATCTACTGTCATTAACCCTGTAACATAGACATAATATATATTATCTATCTACTGTCATTAACCCTGTAACATAGACATAATATATATTATCTATCTACTGTCATTAACCCTGTAACATGGACATAATATATATTATCTATCTACTGTCATTAACCCTGTAACATAGACATAATATATATTATCTATCTACTGTCATTAACCCTGTAACATAGATATAATATATATTATCTATCTACTGTCATTAACCCTGTAACATACACATAATATATATTATCTATCTACTGTCATTAACCCTGTAACATAGACATAATATATATTATCTATCTACTGTCATTAACCCTGTAACATAGATATAATATATATTATCTATCTACTGTCATTAACCCTGTAACATAGATATAATATATATTATCTATCTACTGTCATTAACCCTGTAACATAGATATAATATATATTATCTATCTACTGTCATTAACCCTGTAACATAGATATAATATATATTATCTATCTACTGTCATTAACCCTGTAACATAGACATAATATATATTATCTATCCTCCACTGTCATTAACCCTGTAACATGGACATAATATATATTATATATCTACTGTCATTAACCCTGTAACATAGACATAATATATATTATCTATCTACTGTCATTAACCCTGTAACATGGACATAATATATATTATCTATCTACTGTCATTAACCCTGTAACATAGATATAATATATATTATCTATCTACTGTCATTAACCCTGTAACATAGACATAATATATATTATCTATCTACTGTCATTAACCCTGTAACATAGACATAATATATATTATCTATCTACTGTCATTAACCCTGTAACATAGATATAATATATATTATCTATCCTCCACTGTCATTAACCCTGTAACATAGACATAATATATATTATCTATCTACTGTCATTAACCCTGTAACATAGACATAATATATATTATCTATCTACTGTCATTAACCCTGTAACATAGACATAATATATATTATCTATCTACTGTCATTAACCCTGTAACATAGACATAATATATATTATCTATCTACTGTCATTAACCCTGTAACATAGACATAATATATATTATCTATCTACTGTCATTAACCCTGTAACATAGATATAATATATATTATCTATCTACTGTCATTAACCCTGTAACATAGACATAATATATATTATCTATCCTCTACTGTCATTAACCCTGTAACATAGATATAATATATATTATCTATCTACTGTCATTAACCCTGTAACATAGATATAATATATATTATCTATCTACTGTCATTAACCCTGTAACATAGATATAATATATATTATCTATCTACTGTCATTAACCCTGTAACATAGATATAATATATATTATCTATCTACTGTCATTAACCCTGTAACATAGATATAATATATATTATCTATCTACTGTCATTAACCCTGTAACATAGACATAATATATATTATCTATCCACTGTCATTAACCCTGTAACATAGACATAATATATATTATCTATCTACTGTCATTAACCCTGTAATATAGACATAATATATATTATCTATCCACTGTCATTAACCCTGTAACATAGACATAATATATATTATCTATCCTCCACTGTCATTAACCCTGTAACATAGACATAATATATATTATATATCTACTGTCATTAACCCTGTAACATAGATATAATATATATTATCTATCTACTGTCATTAACCCTGTAACATAGACATAATATATATTATCTATCTACTGTCATTAACCCTGTAACATAGACATAATATATATTATCTATCCTCCACTGTCATTAACCCTGTAACATGGACATAATATATATTATCTATCTACTGTCATTAACCCTGTAACATAGACATAATATATATTATCTATCTACTGTCATTAACCCTGTAACATAGACATAATATATATTATCTATCTACTGTCATTAACCCTGTAACATGGACATAATATATATTATCTATCTACTGTCATTAACCCTGTAACATAGACATAATATATATTATCTATCTACTGTCATTAACCCTGTAACATAGACATAATATATATTATCTATCTACTGTCATTAACCCTGTAACATAGACATAATATATATTATCTATCTACTGTCATTAACCCTGTAACATAGATATAATATATATTATCTATCTACTGTCATTAACCCTGTAACATAGATATAATATATATTATCTATCTACTGTCATTAACCCTGTAACATAGACATAATATATATTATCTATCCTCCACTGTCATTAACCCTGTAACATAGACATAATATATATTATCTATCTACTGTCATTAACCCTGTAACATAGACATAATATATATTATCTATCTACTGTCATTAACCCTGTAACATAGACATAATATATATTATCTATCTACTGTCATTAACCCTGTAACATAGATATAATATATATTATCTATCTACTGTCATTAACCCTGTAACATAGACATAATATATATTATCTATCTACTGTCATTAACCCTGTAACATAGACATAATATATATTATCTATCTACTGTCATTAACCCTGTAACATAGACATAATATATATTATCTATCTACTGTCATTAACCCTGTAACATAGACATAATATATATTATCTATCTACTGTCATTAACCCTGTAACATAGACATAATATATATTATCTATCTACTGTCATTAACCCTGTAACATAGACATAATATATATTATCTATCTACTGTCATTAACCCTGTAACATAGACATAATATATATTATCTATCTACTGTCATTAACCCTGTAACATAGACATAATATATATTATCTATCTACTGTCATTAACCCTGTAACATAGACATAATATATATTATCTATCTACTGTCATTAACCCTGTAACATAGACATAATATATATTATCTATCTACTGTCA
The DNA here is from genome assembly GCF_045679555.1 of Salvelinus alpinus. Classification (NCBI taxonomy): domain Eukaryota; kingdom Metazoa; phylum Chordata; class Actinopteri; order Salmoniformes; family Salmonidae; genus Salvelinus; species Salvelinus alpinus. The sequence continues at coordinate 41,726,396 of NC_092116.1, read as the reverse complement.
TTAACCCTGTAACATAGACATAATATATATTATCTATCTACTGTCATTAACCCTGTAACATAGACATAATATATATTATCTATCTACTGTCATTAACCCTGTAACATAGACATAATATATATTATCTATCTACTGTCATTAACCCTGTAACATAGACATAATATATATTATCTATCTACTGTCATTAACCCTGTAACATAGACATAATATATATTATCTATCTACTGTCATTAACCCTGTAACATAGACATAATATATATTATCTATCTACTGTCATTAACCCTGTAACATAGACATAATATATATTATCTATCTACTGTCATTAACCCTGTAACATAGACATAATATATATTATCTATCTACTGTCATTAACCCTGTAACATAGACATAATATATATTATCTATCTACTGTCATTAACCCTGTAACATAGACATAATATATATTATCTATCTACTGTCATTAACCCTGTAACATAGACATAATATATATTATCTATCTACTGTCATTAACCCTGTAACATAGACATAATATATATTATCTATCTACTGTCATTAACCCTGTAACATAGATATAATATATATTATCTATCTACTGTCATTAACCCTGTAACATAGACATAATATATATTATCTATCTACTGTCATTAACCCTGTAACATAGACATAATATATATTATCTATCTACTGTCATTAACCCTGTAACATAGACATAATATATATTATCTATCTACTGTCATTAACCCTGTAACATGGACATAATATATATTATCTATCTACTGTCATTAACCCTGTAACATAGACATAATATATATTATCTATCCACTGTCATTAACCCTGTAACATAACAAGAACATGCTCATCCAGAGGCGGCGCTCCTAGTGGCCGAAGACTTTAATGCAGGCAAACTGTAATCAGTTTTACCTCATTTCTACTAGCATGTTAACCAGAGGGTTACTGGCCCAACGCTCCGTGAGTTTCCAGAGGGAAAAAACTCTAGACCACCTTTACAAAGCTCTCCCTCGCCCTCCATTTGGCAAATAAGCTACAGGACTGTTTTCTAGCACAGACTGGAATATGTTCCGGGATTCATCCAATGGGATTGAGGAGTACACCACATCTGTCACTGGCTTCATCAATAAGTGCATCGGTGACGTCACCCCCACAGTGACCGTACGTACATATCCCAACCAGAAGCCATGGATTACAGGCGACATCCGCATCGAGCTAAAGGCTAGCGCTGCTAATCCAGACACCTATAAGAAATCCCACTATTCAGACGAACCATCAAACAGGCAAAGTGTCAATACAGGACTAAGATTGGATCGTACTACTACACTACTACTACGTAATCACACTACACCGGCTCTGACGCTCGTCGGATGTGGCAGGGCACGCAAACTATTACTGACTACACAGGGAAATCCAGCCGCGTGCTGCCCAGTGACGCCAGCCTACCAGGTGAGCTAAATGCTTTCTATGCTCCCTTTGAGGTAAGCAACACTGAAGCATCCATGAGAGCACCAGCTGTTCCGGACTGTGTGATCACGCTCTCCGTAGCCAATGTGAGCAAGACCTTTAACTTCTTGGAACTACAGGCGGTGCTGTTTCAACTTCCGACATTTTGCGTCTCCAAATTAAACTGCCTCGTGCTCAATTCTTGCTCGTACAATATGCATATAATTATTACTATTGGATAGAAAAGACTCTCTAGTTTCTAAAACCGTTTGAATTATGTCTGTGGGTGACCCAGAACTCTATCTGCAGCGAAATCCATGACAGGAACTGCGAAGGTCTGAAAAATAGTCTCTGATCTGGGCTCAGTTTTAAAGTCTGTGTATATCCTATGGCTGGAAATGAACTGCACCCGCCTTCCCCTGGATGTCAGTAACCAATGAGAAGTGGAATGGACTTTCTACGTCACTCTCAGAGTTTATAAAAGCCAAAGGAGTGAGATGATCCACCTTTTCGACGCTCGCCTTTGCGCAGGAGAGGACATCAGAATTGCTTGCTCAAAAGCTCTTTTTATCGACCCAAGATATATCCGTCTGTCATTTAATTCGATATAGGTGTTAGAAACATCATAACGAAGTTATTTTAAACCGATTTATATCAGTTTATGCGAGTATATTGCTATTTTTTCGGAATTTCCTTAGTAGTGCGTCAGAGGATTTGGACATGTGTGTGCCATGTAGCTTTTGGTAGCAGCTAATTTCGAAGTTGAAGAGGACGTTTTACAACAAAGCAACTATTCTGATGGACAAAAGACACATCGCCCAAGATACTGATGGAAGCTCGTCCAAAAGTAAGTGCTATTTATGATTTTATTCCGTATTTATGTGGAAAAATTTAAACGCATTTGTCCGCCATTGTTGCGGCACTGGTCTGGCTGTAACGCACACTGCATGTCTAGTAACGTTAATTTTAAAAATCTAACTCAGCGGTTGCATTAATAACTAATGCATCTTTCATTAGCTGTCCAACCTGTATTTTTTTAGTCAATCTAATCGATAAATAATCGTAATCTTAGGTGCCTTTCCAAAATGGCGCCGGCCAGAATGCATGAAATGTTTTGACTAATTACATTGCATAACCACGATATGTGCTGCTAAATATGCACATTTTCGAACAAAAGCTATATGTATTGTGTAATATGATGTTACAGGACTGTCATCTGAAGAATTCTGAGAAGGTTAGTGAAATGATATATATCTTTTGCTGGGTTGTTACGATCGCTAACTTTTACAGCTGGTAAATGCGGTTGTGATTCTGGCTATTGTGGTACGCTCATATGATGCTATATTGTGTTTTCGCTGTAAAACACTTAGAAAATCTGACATATTGTCTCGATTCACAAGATCTGTGTCTTTCGATTGCTGTAGGCTGTGTATTTTTCCGAATTGTTTTATGATAAGTAATTATGTAATTGCCGTCGGTCTCTGTAATTATTCCGGCTGCTTCCAACGCTATTTCAGATTGCAGCTGCAATGGTAAACTGTGATTTATACCTGAAAAATGCACATTTTCTAAAAAAAACTATCCTATACCATAAATATGTTATCAGACTGTCATCTTATGGAGTTGTTTCTTGGTTAGTGGCTATATATATCTTTATTTAGTCGAATTAGTGAAAGCTACTGATGCAGGAAAAAAATGGTGGATAAAAAAAGTTGTCTTTTGCTATCAGTGGTTAGCTAATAGATTTACATATTGTGTCTTCCCTGTAAAACATTTTAAAAATCAGAAATGATGGCTGGATTCACAGGATCTGTATCTTTCATCTGGTGTCTTGGACTTGTGATTTAATGATATTTAGATGCTTGTATTTACTTGTGACGCTATGCTAGGCTATGCTAGTCAGCTTTTTACTGTGGGGGGGGATCCCGGATCCGGGTTTAGTAGCCGTGAAAGGTTAAACAGGTCAACATTACCAGAACGTGTACTCTGAGCATGCGCTGACCAACTGGCATGTGTCTTCACTGAAGATGTTCAACCTCTCCCTGACCGAGTCTGTAACACCACAACATGTTTCAAGGAGACCACGATAGTTCCTTTGCCCAAGAATGCGAAGGTAACCTGCCTAAATGATTACCGCCCTGTAGTACTCACATTGGTAGCCATGAAGTGCTTTGAAAAGCTGGTTATGGCTCACATCAACACCATCATCCCGGAAACCCTAGACCCACTCCAATTTGCATACCGCCCCAACAGATCCACAGATGATGCAATCTCTATTGCACTCCACACTGCCCTTTCCCACCTGGACATAAGGAATGCGCGAATGCTGTTCATTGACTACAGCTCAGTGTTCAACACCATAGTACCCTCAAAGCTCATCACTAAGCCAAGGATCCTGGGACTAAATACCTCCCTCTGCAACTGGATCCTGGACTTCCTGACGGGCCGCCCCCAGGTGGTGAGGGTAGGTAGCAACACATCTGCCACGCTGATCGTCAACACTGGAGCCCCTCAGGGGTGCGTGCCTAGTCCCCTCCTGTACTCCCTGTTCACCCACAGCTGCATGGCCAGGCACGACTCCAACACGACTCCAACACCATCATTAAGTTTGCTGACGACACGACAGTGGTAGGCCTGATCACTGGCCCTCATTAACATCCACGGGGCTGTAGTGGAGCGGTCGAACGTTTCAAGTTCCTTGGTGTCCACATCACCAAAGAACTATCATGGTCCAAACACACCAAGACAGTTGTGAAGAGGGCACGAGAACGCCTATTCCCCCTCAAGAGATTGAAAAGATTTGTCATGGGTCCTCAGATTGTCAAAAGTTCTACAGCTGCACCATCGAGAGCATCCTGACCGTTAGCAACCAACCTGGTATGGCAACTGCTCGGCCTCCGACCGCAAGGCACTACAGAGGGTAGTGCGACTGGACCACTATCACTGGGGCTAAGCTGCCATCCAGGACCTCTATACCAGGCGGTGTCAGATGTTTTTTTTGCCAAAGCTTCCTGCCATCCAGGACATACACTACCATTCAAAAGTCACTTAGAAATTGTTTTTGAAGGAAAAACAATTTTTTGGTCCATTAAAATAACATTGAATTGATCAGAAATACTGTGTAGACATTGTTAATGTTGTAAATGACTATTGTAGCTGGAAACGGCTGTTATTTAATGGAATATCTACATAGGCGTACAGAGGCCCATTATCAGCAACCATCACTCCTGTGTTCCAATGGCACGTTGTGTTAACTAATCCAAGTTTATCATTTTAAAAGGCTAATTGATCATTAGAAAACCCTTTTGCAATTATGTTAGCACAGCTGAAAACTGGTGTCCTGGTTAAAGAAGCAATAAAACTGGCCTTCTTTAGACTAGTTGAGTATCTGGAGCATCAGATACTCATCAGATGAGGCGGCAGGTAGCCTAGTGGTTAGAGCGTTGGGCCAGTAACCAGCAGGTAGCCTAGTGGTTAGAGCGTTGGGCCAGTTACCAGCAGGTAGCCTAGTGGTTGGAGCGTTGGGCCAGTAACCAGCAGGTAGCCTAGTGGTTAGAGCGTTGGGCCAGTAACCAGCAGCTAGCCTAGTGGTTAGAGCGTTGGGCCAGTAACCAGCAGCTAGCCTAGTGGTTAGAGCAGGTAGCCTAGTGGTTAGAGCGTTGGACCAGTAACCAGCAGGTAGCCTAGTGGTTAGAGCGTTGGGTCAGTAACCAGCAGGTAGCCTAGTGGTTAGAGCGTTGGGTCAGTAACCAGCAGGTAGCCTAGTGGTTAGAGCGTTGGGTCAGTAACCAGCAGGTAGCCTAGTGGTTAGAGCGTTGGGCCAGTAAAAATCTGTCGTTCTGCCCCTGAACCCAGTGTTCTTAGGCCGTCATTGTAAATAAGAATTTATTCTTAACTGACTTGCTTAGTTAAATTAAGGTAAAAAAATAAATTAAAAAAAATCAGCATTTGTGGGTTTGAATACAGGCTCAAAATGGCCAGAAACAAAGACCTTTCTTCTGAAACTCGTCAACCTATTCTTGTTCTGAGAAATGAAGGCTATTCCATGAGAGAAATTGCCAAGAAACTGAAGATCTCGTACAACGCTGTGTACTATTCCCTTCACAGAACAGCGCAAACTGGCTCTAACCAGAATAGAAAGAGGAGTGGGAGGCCCCGGTGCACAACTGAGCAAGAGGACAAGAACATTAGAGTGTCTAGTTTGAGAAACAGACGCCTCACAAGTCCTCAACTGGCAGCTTCATTAATTAGTACCGGCCAAACACCAGTCTCAACATCAACAGTGAAGAGGCGACTCCGGGATGCTGGCCTTCTAGGAAGAGATGCAAAGAAAAAGCCATATCTCAGACTGGCCAATAAAAATAAAAGATTAAGACGGGCAAAAGAATACAGACGCTGGACAGAGGAACTCTCTCTACACTGTATTTCTGATCAATTTGATGTTATTTCAATGGTCAAAAAATGTGTTTTTCTTTCAAAAACAAGGACATTTCTAAGTTGTCAAAGACTCCAGTCATCCAAGTCACTGACTGTTCTCTCTGCAACCACACGGCAAGCGGTACCAGAGCGCCAAGTCATAGACTGTTCTCTCTGCAACCACACGGCAAGCGGTACCAGAGCGCCAAGTCATAGACTGTTCTCTCTGCAACCACACGGCAAGAGGTACCAGAGCGCCAAGTCATAGACTGTTCTCTCTGCAACCACACGGCAAGCGGCTACCAGAGCGCCAAGTCATAGACTGTTCTCTCTGCAACCACACGGCAAGCGGTACCAGAGCGCCAAGTCATAGACTGTTCTCTCTGCAACCACACGGCAAGCGGCTACCAGAGCGCCAAGTCATAGACTGTTCTCTCTGCAACCACACGGCAAGCGGCTACCAGAGCGCCAAGTCATAGACTGTTCTCTCTGCAACCACACGGCCAGCGGTACCAGAGCACCAAGTCATAGACTGTTCTCTCTGCAACCACACGGCAAGCGGTACCAGAGCGCCAAGTCATAGACTGTTCTCTCTGCAACCACACGGCAAGCGGTACCAGAGCGCCAAGTCATAGACTGTTCTCTCTGCAACCACACGGCAAGCGGTACCAGAGCGCCAAGTCATAGACTGTTCTCTCTGCAACCACACGGCAAGCGGTACCAGAGCGCCAAGTCATAGACTGTTCTCTCTGCAACCACACGGCAAGCGGTACCAGAGCGCCAAGTCATAGACTGTTCTCTCTGCAACCACACGGCCAGCGGTACCAGAGCGCCAAGTCATAGACTGTTCTCTCTGCAACCACACGGCAAGCGGTACCAGAGCGCCAAGTCATAGACTGTTCTCTGTGCAACCACACGGCAAGAGGTACCAGAGCGCCAAGTCATAGACTGTTCTCTCTGCAACCACACGGCAAGCGGCTACCAGAGCGCCAAGTCATAGACTGTTCTCTCTGCAACCACACGGCAAGCGGTACCAGAGCGCCAAGTCATAGACTGTTCTCTCTGCAACCACACGGCAAGCGGTACCAGAGCGCCAAGTCATAGACTGTTCTCTCTGCAACCACACGGCAAGCGGTACCAGAGCGCCAAGTCATAGACTGTTCTCTCTGCAACCACACGGCAAGCGGCTACCAGAGCGCCAAGTCATAGACTGTTCTCTCTGCAACCACACGGCAAGCGGCTACCAGAGCGCCAAGTCATAGACCGTTCTCTCTGCAACCACACGGCAAGCGGTACCAGAGCGCCAAGTCATAGACTGTTCTCTCTGCAACCACACGGCAAGCGGCTACCAGAGCGCCAAGTCATAGACTGTTCTCTCTGCAACCACACGGCAAGCGGTACCAGAGCACCAAGTCATAGACTGTTCTCTCTGCAACCACACGGCAAGCGGCTACCAGAGCGCCAAGTCATAGACTGTTCTCTCTGCAACCACACGGCAAGCGGCTACCAGAGCGCCAAGTCATAGACTGTTCTCTCTGCAACCACACGGCAAGCGGTACCAGAGCGCCAAGTCATAGACTGTTCTCTCTGCAACCACACGGCAAGCGGTACCAGAGCGCCAAGTCATAGACTGTTCTCTCTGCAACCACACGGCCAGCGGTACCAGAGCGCCAAGTCATAGACTGTTCTCTCTGCAACCACACGGCAAGCGGTACCAGAGCGCCAAGTCATAGACTGTTCTCTGTGCAACCACACGGCAAGAGGTACCAGAGCGCCAAGTCATAGACTGTTCTCTCTGCAACCACACGGCAAGCGGCTACCAGAGCGCCAAGTCATAGACTGTTCTCTCTGCAACCACACGGCAAGCGGTACCAGAGCGCCAAGTCATAGACTGTTTTCTCTGCAACCACACGGCAAGCGGTACCAGAGCGCCAAGTCATAGACTGTTCTCTCTGCAACCACACGGCAAGCGGCTACCAGAGCGCCAAGTCATAGACTGTTCTCTCTGCAACCACACGGCAAGCGGCTACCAGAGCGCCAAGTCATAGACTGTTCTCTCTGCAACCACACGGCAAGCGGTACCAGAGCGCCAAGTCATAGACTGTTCTCTCTGCAACCACACGGCAAGCGGCTACCAGAGCGCCAAGTCATAGACTGTTCTCTCTGCAACCACACGGCAAGCGGTACCAGAGCGCCAAGTCATAGACTGTTCTCTCTGCAACCACACGGCAAGCGGCTACCAGAGCGCCAAGTCATAGACTGTTCTCTCTGCAACCACACGGCAAGCGGTACCAGAGCGCCAAGTCATAGACTGTTCTCTCTGCAACCACACGGCAAGCGGTACCAGAGCGCCAAGTCATAGACTGTTCTCTCTGCAACCACACGGCAAGTCTCTGCAACCACACGGCAAGCGGTACCAGATGTCGCCAAGTCATAGACTGTTCTCTCTGCAACCACACGGCAAGCGGCTACCAGAGCGCCAAGTCATAGACTGTTCTCTCTGCAACCACACGGCAAGCGGTACCAGAGCGCCAAGTCATAGACTGTTCTCTCTGCAACCACACGGCAAGCGGCTACCAGAGCGCCAAGTCATAGACTGTTCTCTCTGCAACCACACGGCAAGCGGTACCAGAGCGCCAAGTCATAGACTGTTCTCTCTGCAACCACACGGCAAGCGGTACCAGAGCGCCAAGTCATAGACTGTTCTCTCTGCAACCACACGGCAAGCGGTACCAGAGCGCCAAGTCATAGACTGTTCTCTCTGCAACCACACGGCAAGCGGTACCAGAGCGCCAAGTCATAGACTGTTCTCTCTGCAACCACACGGCAAGCGGTACCAGAGCGCCAAGTCATAGACTGTTCTCTCTGCAACCACACGGCAAGCGGTACCAGAGCGCCAAGTCATAGACTGTTCTCTCTGCAACCACACGGCAAGCGGCTACCAGAGCGCCAAGTCATAGACTGTTCTCTCTGCAACCACACGGCAAGCGGTACCAGAGCGCCAAGTCATAGACTGTTCTCTCTGCAACCACACGGCAAGCGGCTACCAGAGCGCCAAGTCATAGACTGTTCTCTCTGCAACCACACGGCAAGCGGTACCAGAGCGCCAAGTCATAGAGTGTTCTCTCTGCAACCACACGGCCAGCGGTACCAGAGCGCCAAGTCATAGAGTGTTCTCTCTGCAACCACACGGCAAGCGGTACCAGAGCGCCAAGTCATAGACTGTTCTCTCTGCAACCACACGGCAAGCGGTACCAGAGCGCCAAGTCATAGACTGTTCTCTCTGCAACCACACGGCAAGCGGTACCAGAGCGCCAAGTCATAGACTGTTCTCTCTGCAACCACACGGCAAGCGGTACCAGAGCGCCAAGTCATAGACTGTTCTCTCTGCAACCACACGGCAAGCGGTACCAGAGCGCCAAGTCATAGACTGTTCTCTCTGCAACCACACGGCAAGCGGTACCAGAGCGCCAAGTCATAGACTGTTCTCTCTGCAACCACACGGCAAGCGGTACCAGAGCGCCAAGTCATAGACTGTTCTCTCTGCAACCACACGGCAAGCGGCTACCAGAGCGCCAAGTCATAGACTGTTCTCTCTGCAACCACACGGCAAGCGGCTACCAGAGCGCCAAGTCATAGACTGTTCTCTCTGCAACCACACGGCAAGCGGTACCAGAGCGCCAAGTCATAGACTGTTCTCTCTGCAACCACACGGCAAGCGGTACCAGAGCGCCAAGTCATAGACTGTTCTCTCTGCAACCACACGGCAAGCGGTACCAGAGCGCCAAGTCATAGACTGTTCTCTCTGCAACCACACGGCAAGCGGTACCGGAGCGCCAAGTCATAGACTGTTCTCTCTGCAACCACACGGCAAGAGGTACCAGAGCGCCAAGTCATAGACTGTTCTCTCTGCAACCACACGGCAAGAGGTACCAGAGCGCCAAGTCATAGACTGTTCTCTCTGCAACCACACGGCAAGAGGTACCAGAGCGCCAAGTCATAGACTGTTCTCTCTGCAACCACACGGCCAGCGGTACCAGAGCGCCAAGTCATAGAGTGTTCTCTCTGCAACCACACGGCCAGCGGTACCAGAGCGCCAAGTCATAGAGTGTTCTCTCTGCAACCACACGGCAAGCGGTACCAGAGCGCCAAGTCATAGACTGTTCTCTCTGCAACCACACGGCAAGCGGTACCAGAGCGCCAAGTCATAGACTGTTCTCTCTGCAACCACACGGCCAGCGGTACCAGAGCGCCAAGTCATAGACTGTTCTCTCTGCAACCACACGGCAAGCGGTACCAGAGCGCCAAGTCATAGACTGTTCTCTCTGCAACCACACGGCCAGCGGTACCAGAGCGCCAAGTCATAGACTGTTCTCTCTGCAACCACACGGCAAGCGGTACCAGAGCGCCAAGTCATAGACTGTTCTCTCTGCAACCACACGGCAAGCGGTACCAGAGCGCCAAGTCATAGACTGTTCTCTCTGCAACCACACGGCAAGCGGTACCAGAGCGCCAAGTCATAGACTGTTCTCTCTGCAACCACACGGCAAGCGGTACCAGAGCGCCAAGTCATAGACTGTTCTCTCTGCAACCACACGGCAAGCGGTACCAGAGCGCCAAGTCATAGACTGTTCTCTCTGCAACCACACGGCAAGCGGTACCAGAGCGCCAAGTCATAGACTGTTCTCTCTGCAACCACACGGCAAGCGGTACCGGAGCGCCAAGTCATAGACTGTTCTCTCTGCAACCACACGGCAAGAGGTACCAGAGCGCCAAGTCATAGACTGTTCTCTCTGCAACCACACGGCAAGAGGTACCAGAGCGCCAAGTCATAGACTGTTCTCTCTGCAACCACACGGCAAGAGGTACCAGAGCGCCAAGTCATAGACTGTTCTCTCTGCAACCACACGGCCAGCGGTACCAGAGCGCCAAGTCATAGAGTGTTCTCTCTGCAACCACACGGCCAGCGGTACCAGAGCGCCAAGTCATAGAGTGTTCTCTCTGCAACCACACGGCAAGCGGTACCAGAGCGCCAAGTCATAGAGTGTTCTCTCTGCAACCACACGGCCAGCGGTACCAGAGCGCCAAGTCATAGAGTGTTCTCTCTGCAACCACACGGCAAGCGGTACCAGAGCGCCAAGTCATAGACTGTTCTCTCTGCAACCACACGGCAAGCGGTACCAGAGCGCCAAGTCATAGACTGTTCTCTCTGCAACCACACGGCAAGCGGTACCAGAGCGCCAAGTCATAGACTGTTCTCTCTGCAACCACACGGCAAGCGGTACCAGAGCGCCAAGTCATAGACTGTTCTCTCTGCAACCACACGGCAAGCGGTACCAGAGCGCCAAATCATAGACTGTTCTCTCTGCAACCACACGGCAAGCGGTACCAGAGCGCCAAGTCATAGACTGTTCTCTCTGCAACCACACGGCAAGCGGTACCAGAGCGCCAAGTCATAGACTGTTCTCTCTGCAACCACACGGCAAGCGGCTACCAGAGCGCCAAGTCATAGACTGTTCTCTCTGCAACCACACGGCAAGCGGCTACCAGAGCGCCAAGTCATAGACTGTTCTCTCTGCAACCACACGGCAAGCGGTACCAGAGCGCCAAGTCATAGACTGTTCTCTCTGCAACCACACGGCAAGCGGTACCAGAGCGCCAAGTCATAGACTGTTCTCTCTGCAACCACACGGCAAGCGGTACCAGAGCGCCAAGTCATAGACTGTTCTCTCTGCAACCACACGGCAAGCGGTACCGGAGCGCCAAGTCATAGACTGTTCTCTCTGCAACCACACGGCAAGAGGTACCAGAGCGCCAAGTCATAGACTGTTCTCTCTGCAACCACACGGCAAGAGGTACCAGAGCGCCAAGTCATAGACTGTTCTCTCTGCAACCACACGGCAAGAGGTACCAGAGCGCCAAGTCATAGACTGTTCTCTCTGCAACCACACGGCCAGCGGTACCAGAGCGCCAAGTCATAGAGTGTTCTCTCTGCAACCACACGGCCAGCGGTACCAGAGCGCCAAGTCATAGAGTGTTCTCTCTGCAACCACACGGCAAGCGGTACCAGAGCGCCAAGTCATAGACTGTTCTCTCTGCAACCACACGGCAAGCGGTACCAGAGCGCCAAGTCATAGACTGTTCTCTCTGCAACCACACGGCCAGCGGTACCAGAGCGCCAAGTCATAGACTGTTCTCTCTGCAACCACACGGCAAGCGGTACCAGAGCGCCAAGTCATAGACTGTTCTCTCTGCAACCACACGGCCAGCGGTACCAGAGCGCCAAGTCATAGACTGTTCTCTCTGCAACCACACGGCAAGCGGTACCAGAGCGCCAAGTCATAGACTGTTCTCTCTGCAACCACACGGCAAGCGGTACCAGAGCGCCAAGTCATAGACTGTTCTCTCTGCAACCACACGGCAAGCGGTACCAGAGCGCCAAGTCATAGACTGTTCTCTCTGCAACCACACGGCAAGCGGTACCAGAGCGCCAAGTCATAGACTGTTCTCTCTGCAACCACACGGCAAGCGGTACCAGAGCGCCAAGTCATAGACTGTTCTCTCTGCAACCACACGGCAAGCGGTACCAGAGCGCCAAGTCATAGACTGTTCTCTCTGCAACCACACGGCAAGCGGTACCAGAGCGCCAAGTCATAGACTGTTCTCTCTGCAACCACACGGCAAGCGGTACCGGAGCGCCAAGTCATAGACTGTTCTCTCTGCAACCACACGGCAAGAGGTACCAGAGCGCCAAGTCATAGACTGTTCTCTCTGCAACCACACGGCAAGAGGTACCAGAGCGCCAAGTCATAGACTGTTCTCTCTGCAACCACACGGCCAGCGATACCAGAGCGCCAAGTCATAGACTGTTCTCTCTGCAACCACACGGCAAGCGGTACCAGAGCGCCAAGTCATAGACTGTTCTCTCTGCAACCACACGGCAAGCGGTACCAGAGCGCCAAGTCATAGACTGTTCTCTCTGCAACCACACGGCAAGAGGTACCAGAGCGCCAAGTCATAGACTGTTCTCTCTGCAACCACACGGCCAGCGTTACCAGAGCGCCAAGTCATAGACTGTTCTCTCTGCAACCACACGGCAAGCGGTACCAGAGCGCCAAGTCATAGACTGTTCTCTCTGCAACCACACGGCAAGCGGTACCGGAGCGCCAAGTCATAGACTGTTCTCTCTGCAACCACACGGCAAGCGGCTACCAGAGCGCCAAGTCATAGACTGTTCTCTCTGCAACCACACGGCAAGCGGCTACCAGAGCGCCAAGTCATAGACTGTTCTCTCTGCAACCACACGGCAAGAGGTACCAGAGCGCCAAGTCATAGACTGTTCTCTCTGCAACCACACGGCAAGCGGCTACCAGAGCGCCAAGTCATAGACTGTTCTCTCTGCAACCACACGGCCAGCGGTACCAGAGCGCCAAGTCATAGAGTGTTCTCTCTGCAACCACACGGCAAGCGGCTACCAGAGCGCCAAGTCATAGACTGTTCTCTCTGCAACCACACGGCAAGCGGTACCAGAGCGCCAAGTCATAGACTGTTCTCTCTGCAACCACACGGCAAGCGGTACCAGAGCGCCAAGTCATAGACTGTTCTCTCTGCAACCACACGGCAAGCGGTACCAGAGCGCCAAGTCATAGACTGTTCTCTCTGCAACCACACGGCAAGCGGTACCAGAGCGCCAAGTCATAGACTGTTCTCTCTGCAACCACACGGCCAGCGGTACCAGAGCGCCAAGTCATAGACTGTTCTCTCTGCAACCACACGGCAAGCGGTACCAGAGCGCCAAGTCATAGACTGTTCTCTCTGCAACCACACGGCAAGCGGTACCAGAGCGCCAAGTCATAGACTGTTCTCTCTGCAACCACACGGCAAGCGGTACCAGAGCGCCAAGTCATAGACTGTTCTCTCTGCAACCACACGGCAAGCGGTACCAGAGCGCCAAGTCATAGACTGTTCTCTCTGCAACCACACGGCAAGCGGTACCAGAGCGCCAAGTCATAGACTGTTCTCTCTGCAACCACACGGCAAGCGGTACCAGAGCGCCAAGTCATAGACTGTTCTCTCTGCAACCACACGGCAAGCGGTACCAGAGCGCCAAGTCATAGACTGTTCTCTCTGCAACCACACGGCAAGCGGTACCAGAGCGCCAAGTCATAGACTGTTCTCTCTGCAACCACACGGCAAGAGGTACCAGAGCGCCAAGTCATAGACTGTTCTCTCTGCAACCACACGGCAAGAGGTACCAGAGCGCCAAGTCATAGACTGTTCTCTCTGCAACCACACGGCCAGCGGTACCAGAGCGCCAAGTCATAGACTGTTCTCTCTGCAACCACACGGCAAGCGGTACCAGAGCGCCAAGTCATAGACTGTTCTCTCTGCAACCACACGGCAAGCGGTACCAGAGCGCCAAGTCATAGACTGTTCTCTCTGCAACCACACGGCAAGAGGTACCAGAGCGCCAAGTCATAGACTGTTCTCTCTGCAACCACACGGCAAGCGGCTACCAGAGCGCCAAGTCATAGACTGTTCTCTCTGCAACCACACGGCAAGCGGTACCAGAGCGCCAAGTCATAGACTGTTCTCTCTGCAACCACACGGCAAGCGGTACCAGAGCGCCAAGTCATAGACTGTTCTCTCTGCAACCACACGGCAAGCGGCTACCAGAGCGCCAAGTCATAGACTGTTCTCTCTGCAACCACACGGCAAGCGGCTACCAGAGCGCCAAGTCATAGACTGTTCTCTCTGCAACCACACGGCAAGCGGTACCAGAGCGCCAAGTCATAGACTGTTCTCTCTGCAACCACACGGCAAGCGGCTACCAGAGCGCCAAGTCATAGACTGTTCTCTCTGCAACCACACGGCAAGCGGTACCAGAGCGCCAAGTCATAGACTGTTCTCTCTGCAACCACACGGCAAGCGGCTACCAGAGCGCCAAGTCATAGACTGTTCTCTCTGCAACCACACGGCAAGCGGTACCAGAGCGCCAAGTCATAGACTGTTCTCTCTGCAACCACACGGCAAGCGGTACCAGAGCGCCAAGTCATAGACTGTTCTCTCTGCAACCACACGGCAAGCGGCTACCAGAGCGCCAAGTCATAGACTGTTCTCTCTGCAACCACACGGCAAGCGGTACCAGAGCGCCAAGTCATAGACTGTTCTCTCTGCAACCACACGGCAAGCGGCTACCAGAGCGCCAAGTCATAGACTGTTCTCTCTGCAACCACACGGCAAGCGGTACCAGAGCGCCAAGTCATAGACTGTTCTCTCTGCAACCACACGGCAAGCGGTACCAGAGCGCCAAGTCATAGACTGTTCTCTCTGCAACCACACGGCAAGCGGTACCAGAGCGCCAAGTCATAGACTGTTCTCTCTGCAACCACACGGCAAGCGGTACCAGAGCGCCAAGTCATAGACTGTTCTCTCTGCAACCACACGGCAAGCGGTACCAGAGCGCCAAGTCATAGACTGTTCTCTCTGCAACCACACGGCAAGCGGTACCAGAGCGCCAAGTCATAGACTGTTCTCTCTGCAACCACACGGCAAGCGGCTACCAGAGCGCCAAGTCATAGACTGTTCTCTCTGCAACCACACGGCAAGCGGTACCAGAGCGCCAAGTCATAGACTGTTCTCTCTGCAACCACACGGCAAGCGGTACCAGAGCGCCAAGTCATAGACTGTTCTCTCTGCAACCACACGGCAAGCGGTACCAGAGCGCCAAGTCATAGACTGTTCTCTCTGCAACCACACGGCAAGCGGCTACCAGAGCGCCAAGTCATAGACTGTTCTCTCTGCAACCACACGGCAAGCGGTACCAGAGCGCCAAGTCATAGACTGTTCTCTCTGCAACCACACGGCAAGCGGTACCAGAGCGCCAAGTCATAGACTGTTCTCTCTGCAACCACACGGCAAGAGGTACCAGAGCGCCAAGTCATAGACTGTTCTCTCTGCAACCACACGGCAAGCGGTACCAGAGCGCCAAGTCATAGACTGTTCTCTCTGCAACCACACGGCAAGCGGCTACCAGAGCGCCAAGTCATAGACTGTTCTCTCTGCAACCACACGGCAAGCGGTACCAGAGCGCCAAGTCATAGACTGTTCTCTCTGCAACCACACGGCAAGCGGTACCAGAGCGCCAAGTCATAGACTGTTCTCTCTGCAACCACACGGCAAGCGGTACCAGAGCGCCAAGTCATAGACTGTTCTCTCTGCAACCACACGGCAAGCGGTACCAGAGCGCCAAGTCATAGACTGTTCTCTCTGCAACCACACGGCAAGCGGTACCAGAGCGCCAAGTCATAGACTGTTCTCTCTGCAACCACACGGCAAGCGGTACCAGAGCGCCAAGTCATAGACTGTTCTCTCTGCAACCACACGGCAAGCGGCTACCAGAGCGCCAAGTCATAGACTGTTCTCTCTGCAACCACACGGCAAGCGGCTACCAGAGCGCCAAGTCATAGACTGTTCTCTCTGCAACCACACGGCCAGCGGTACCAGAGCGCCAAGTCATAGACTGTTCTCTCTGCAACCACACGGCAAGCGGCTACCAGAGCGCCAAGTCATAGACTGTTCTCTCTGCAACCACACGGCAAGCGGCTACCAGAGCGCCAAGTCATAGACTGTTCTCTCTGCAACCACACGGCAAGCGGTACCAGAGCGCCAAGTCATAGACTGTTCTCTCTGCAACCACACGGCAAGCGGTACCAGAGCGCCAAGTCATAGACTGTTCTCTCTGCAACCACACGGCCAGCGGTACCAGAGCGCCAAGTCATAGACTGTTCTCTCTGCAACCACACGGCAAGCGGTACCAGAGCGCCAAGTCATAGACTGTTCTCTCTGCAACCACACGGCAAGCGGTACCAGAGCGCCAAGTCATAGACTGTTCTCTCTGCAACCACACGGCAAGCGGCTACCAGAGCGCCAAGTCATAGACTGTTCTCTCTGCAACCACACGGCAAGCGGTACCAGAGCGCCAAGTCATAGACTGTTCTCTCTGCAACCACACGGCAAGCGGTACCAGAGCGCCAAGTCATAGACTGTTCTCTCTGCAACCACACGGCAAGCGGTACCAGAGCGCCAAGTCATAGACTGTTCTCTCTGCAACCACACGGCAAGCGGTACCAGAGCGCCAAGTCATAGACTGTTCTCTCTGCAACCACACGGCAAGCGGTACCAGAGCGCCAAGTCATAGACTGTTCTCTCTGCAACCACACGGCAAGCGGCTACCAGAGCGCCAAGTCATAGACTGTTCTCTCTGCAACCACACGGCAAGCGGTACCAGAGCGCCAAGTCATAGACTGTTCTCTCTGCAACCACACGGCAAGCGGTACCAGAGCGCCAAGTCATAGACTGTTCTCTCTGCAACCACACGGCAAGCGGTACCAGAGCGCCAAGTCATAGACTGTTCTCTCTGCAACCACACGGCAAGCGGCTACCAGAGCGCCAAGTCATAGACTGTTCTCTCTGCAACCACACGGCAAGCGGTACCAGAGCGCCAAGTCATAGACTGTTCTCTCTGCAACCACACGGCAAGCGGTACCAGAGCGCCAAGTCATAGACTGTTCTCTCTGCAACCACACGGCAAGCGGCTACCAGAGCGCCAAGTCATAGACTGTTCTCTCTGCAACCACACGGCAAGCGGTACCAGAGCGCCAAGTCATAGACTGTTCTCTCTGCAACCACACGGCAAGCGGTACCAGAGCGCCAAGTCATAGACTGTTCTCTCTGCAACCACACGGCAAGAGGTACCAGAGCGCCAAGTCATAGACTGTTCTCTCTGCAACCACACGGCAAGCGGTACCAGAGCGCCAAGTCATAGACTGTTCTCTCTGCAACCACACGGCAAGCGGCTACCAGAGCGCCAAGTCATAGACTGTTCTCTCTGCAACCACACGGCAAGCGGCTACCAGAGCGCCAAGTCATAGACTGTTCTCTCTGCAACCACACGGCAAGCGGTACCAGAGCGCCAAGTCATAGACTGTTCTCTCTGCAACCACACGGCAAGCGGTACCAGAGCGCCAAGTCATAGACTGTTCTCTCTGCAACCACACGGCAAGCGGTACCAGAGCGCCAAGTCATAGACTGTTCTCTCTGCAACCACACGGCAAGCGGTACCAGAGCGCCAAGTCATAGACTGTTCTCTCTGCAACCACACGGCAAGCGGTACCAGAGCGCCAAGTCATAGACTGTTCTCTCTGCAACCACACGGCAAGCGGTACCAGAGCGCCAAGTCATAGACTGTTCTCTCTGCAACCACACGGCAAGCGGTACCAGAGCGCCAAGTCATAGACTGTTCTCTCTGCAACCACACGGCCAGCGGTACCAGAGCGCCAAGTCATAGACTGTTCTCTCTGCAACCACACGGCAAGCGGTACCAGAGCGCCAAGTCATAGACTGTTCTCTCTGCAACCACACGGCAAGAGGTACCAGAGCGCCAAGTCATAGACTGTTCTCTCTGCAACCACACGGCAAGCGGTACCAGAGCGCCAAGTCATAGACTGTTCTCTCTGCAACCACACGGCAAGCGGTACCAGAGCGCCAAGTCATAGACTGTTCTCTCTGCAACCACACGGCAAGCGGCTACCAGAGCGCCAAGTCATAGACTGTTCTCTCTGCAACCACACGGCAAGCGGCTACCAGAGCGCCAAGTCATAGACTGTTCTCTCTGCAACCACACGGCAAGCGGTACCAGAGCGCCAAGTCATAGACTGTTCTCTCTGCAACCACACGGCAAGCGGCTACCAGAGCGCCAAGTCATAGACTGTTCTCTCTGCAACCACACGGCAAGCGGTACCAGAGCGCCAAGTCATAGACTGTTCTCTCTGCAACCACACGGCAAGCGGCTACCAGAGCGCCAAGTCATAGACTGTTCTCTCTGCAACCACACGGCAAGCGGTACCAGAGCGCCAAGTCATAGACTGTTCTCTCTGCAACCACACGGCAAGCGGTACCAGAGCGCCAAGTCATAGACTGTTCTCTCTGCAACCACACGGCAAGCGGTACCAGAGCGCCAAGTCATAGACTGTTCTCTCTGCAACCACACGGCAAGCGGCTACCAGAGCGCCAAGTCATAGACTGTTCTCTCTGCAACCACACGGCAAGCGGTACCAGAGCGCCAAGTCATAGACTGTTCTCTCTGCAACCACACGGCAAGCGGCTACCAGAGCGCCAAGTCATAGACTGTTCTCTCTGCAACCACACGGCAAGCGGTACCAGAGCGCCAAGTCATAGACTGTTCTCTCTGCAACCACACGGCAAGCGGTACCAGAGCGCCAAGTCATAGACTGTTCTCTCTGCAACCACACGGCAAGCGGTACCAGAGCGCCAAGTCATAGACTGTTCTCTCTGCAACCACACGGCAAGCGGTACCAGAGCGCCAAGTCATAGACTGTTCTCTCTGCAACCACACGGCAAGCGGTACCAGAGCGCCAAGTCATAGACTGTTCTCTCTGCAACCACACGGCAAGCGGTACCAGAGCGCCAAGTCATAGACTGTTCTCTCTGCAACCACACGGCAAGCGGTACCAGAGCGCCAAGTCATAGACTGTTCTCTCTGCAACCACACGGCAAGCGGTACCAGAGCGCCAAGTCATAGAGTGTTCTCTCTGCTAGCGCACGGCAAGCGGTACCAGAGCGCCAAGTCATAGACTGTTCTCTCTGCAACCACACGGCAAGCGGTACCAGAGCGCCAAGTCATAGAGTGTTCTCTCTGCTAGCGCACGGCAAGCGGTACCAGAGCGCCAAGTCATAGACTGTTCTCTCTGCAACCACACGGCAAGCGGTACCAGAGCGCCAAGTCATAGACTGTTCTCTCTGCTAGCCGCACGGCAAGCGGTACCAGAGCGCCAAGTCATAGACTGTTCTCTCTGCAACCACACGGCAAGCGGTACCAGAGCGCCAAGTCATAGACTGTTCTCTCTGCAACCACACGGCAAGCGGTACCAGAGCGCCAAGTCATAGACTGTTCTCTCTGCAACCACACGGCAAGCGGTACCAGAGCGCCAAGTCATAGACTGTTCTCTCTGCAACCACACGGCAAGCGGCTACCAGAGCGCCAAGTCATAGACTGTTCTCTCTGCAACCACACGGCAAGCGGTACCAGAGCGCCAAGTCATAGACTGTTCTCTCTGCAACCACACGGCAAGCGGCTACCAGAGCGCCAAGTCATAGACTGTTCTCTCTGCAACCACACGGCAAGCGGTACCAGAGCGCCAAGTCATAGACTGTTCTCTCTGCAACCACACGGCAAGCGGTACCAGAGCGCCAAGTCATAGACTGTTCTCTCTGCAACCACACGGCAAGCGGTACCAGAGCGCCAAGTCATAGACTGTTCTCTCTGCAACCACACGGCAAGCGGTACCAGAGCGCCAAGTCATAGACTGTTCTCTCTGCAACCACACGGCAAGCGGTACCAGAGCGCCAAGTCATAGACTGTTCTCTCTGCAACCACACGGCAAGCGGTACCAGAGCGCCAAGTCATAGACTGTTCTCTCTGCAACCACACGGCAAGCGGTACCAGAGCGCCAAGTCATAGACTGTTCTCTCTGCAACCACACGGCAAGCGGTACCAGAGCGCCAAGTCATAGACTGTTCTCTCTGCAACCACACGGCAAGCGGTACCAGAGCGCCAAGTCATAGACTGTTCTCTCTGCAACCACACGGCAAGCGGTACCAGAGCGCCAAGTCATAGACTGTTCTCTCTGCAACCACACGGCAAGCGGTACCAGAGCGCCAAGTCATAGACTGTTCTCTCTGCAACCACACGGCAAGCGGTACCAGAGCGCCAAGTCATAGACTGTTCTCTCTGCAACCACACGGCAAGCGGCTACCAGAGCGCCAAGTCATAGACTGTTCTCTCTGCAACCACACGGCAAGCGGCTACCAGAGCGCCAAGTCATAGACTGTTCTCTCTGCAACCACACGGCCAGCGGTACCAGAGCACCAAGTCATAGACTGTTCTCTCTGCAACCACACGGCAAGCGGCTACCAGAGCGCCAAGTCATAGACTGTTCTCTCTGCAACCACACGGCAAGCGGCTACCAGAGCGCCAAGTCATAGACTGTTCTCTCTGCAACCACACAGCAAGCGGTACCAGAGCGCCAAGTCATAGACTGTTCTCTCTGCAACCACACGGCAAGCGGTACCAGAGCGCCAAGTCATAGACTGTTCTCTCTGCAACCACACGGCCAGCGGTACCAGAGCGCCAAGTCATAGACTGTTCTCTCTGCAACCACACGGCAAGCGGTACCAGAGCGCCAAGTCATAGACTGTTCTCTCTGCAACCACACGGCAAGAGGTACCAGAGCGCCAAGTCATAGACTGTTCTCTCTGCAACCACACGGCAAGCGGCTACCAGAGCGCCAAGTCATAGACTGTTCTCTCTGCAACCACACGGCAAGCGGTACCAGAGCGCCAAGTCATAGACTGTTCTCTCTGCAACCACACGGCAAGCGGTACCAGAGCGCCAAGTCATAGACTGTTCTCTCTGCAACCACACGGCAAGCGGTACCAGAGCGCCAAGTCATAGACTGTTCTCTCTGCAACCACACGGCAAGCGGTACCAGAGCGCCAAGTCATAGACTGTTCTCTCTGCAACCACACGGCAAGCGGTACCAGAGCGCCAAGTCATAGACTGTTCTCTCTGCAACCACACGGCAAGCGGCTACCAGAGCGCCAAGTCATAGACTGTTCTCTCTGCAACCACACGGCAAGCGGTACCAGAGCGCCAA
Organism: Salvelinus alpinus; assembly: GCF_045679555.1. Classification (NCBI taxonomy): domain Eukaryota; kingdom Metazoa; phylum Chordata; class Actinopteri; order Salmoniformes; family Salmonidae; genus Salvelinus; species Salvelinus alpinus. The sequence goes on along the minus strand of NC_092116.1, from coordinate 41,704,788 downwards.
GTCATAGACTGTTCTCTCTGCAACCACACGGCAAGCGGTACCAGAGCGCCAAGTCATAGACTGTTCTCTCTGCAACCACACGGCAAGCGGTACCAGAGCGCCAAGTCATAGACTGTTCTCTCTGCAACCACACGGCAAGCGGCTACCAGAGCGCCAAGTCATAGACTGTTCTCTCTGCAACCACACGGCAAGCGGTACCAGAGCGCCAAGTCATAGACTGTTCTCTCTGCAACCACACGGCAAGCGGTACCAGAGCGCCAAGTCATAGAGTGTTCTCTCTGCAACCACACGGCAAGCGGTACCAGAGCGCCAAGTCATAGACTGTTCTCTCTGCAACCACACGGCAAGCGGTACCAGAGCGCCAAGTCATAGACTGTTCTCTCTGCAACCACACGGCAAGCGGCTACCAGAGCGCCAAGTCATAGACTGTTCTCTCTGCAACCACACGGCAAGCGGTACCAGAGCGCCAAGTCATAGACTGTTCTCTCTGCAACCACACGGCAAGCGGTACCAGAGCGCCAAGTCATAGACTGTTCTCTCTGCAACCACACGGCAAGCGGTACCAGAGCGCCAAGTCATAGACTGTTCTCTCTGCAACCACACGGCAAGCGGTACCAGAGCGCCAAGTCATAGACTGTTCTCTCTGCAACCACACGGCAAGCGGTACCAGAGCGCCAAGTCATAGACTGTTCTCTCTGCAACCACACGGCAAGCGGTACCAGAGCGCCAAGTCATAGACTGTTCTCTCTGCAACCACACGGCAAGCGGTACCAGAGCGCCAAGTCATAGACTGTTCTCTCTGCAACCACACGGCAAGCGGTACCAGAGCGCCAAGTCATAGACTGTTCTCTCTGCAACCACACGGCCAGCGGTACCAGAGCGCCAAGTCATAGACTGTTCTCTCTGCAACCACACGGCAAGCGGTACCAGAGCGCCAAGTCATAGACTGTTCTCTCTGCAACCACACGGCAAGAGGTACCAGAGCGCCAAGTCATAGACTGTTCTCTCTGCAACCACACGGCAAGCGGCTACCAGAGCGCCAAGTCATAGACTGTTCTCTCTGCAACCACACGGCAAGCGGTACCAGAGCGCCAAGTCATAGACTGTTCTCTCTGCAACCACACGGCAAGCGGTACCAGAGCGCCAAGTCATAGACTGTTCTCTCTGCAACCACACGGCAAGCGGCTACCAGAGCGCCAAGTCATAGACTGTTCTCTCTGCAACCACACGGCAAGCGGCTACCAGAGCGCCAAGTCATAGACTGTTCTCTCTGCAACCACACGGCAAGCGGTACCAGAGCGCCAAGTCATAGACTGTTCTCTCTGCAACCACACGGCAAGCGGCTACCAGAGCGCCAAGTCATAGACTGTTCTCTCTGCAACCACACGGCAAGCGGTACCAGAGCGCCAAGTCATAGACTGTTCTCTCTGCAACCACACGGCAAGCGGCTACCAGAGCGCCAAGTCATAGACTGTTCTCTCTGCAACCACACGGCAAGCGGTACCAGAGCGCCAAGTCATAGACTGTTCTCTCTGCAACCACACGGCAAGCGGTACCAGAGCGCCAAGTCATAGACTGTTCTCTCTGCAACCACACGGCAAGCGGTACCAGAGCGCCAAGTCATAGACTGTTCTCTCTGCAACCACACGGCAAGCGGTACCAGAGCGCCAAGTCATAGAGTGTTCTCTCTGCTAGCGCACGGCAAGCGGTACCAGAGCGCCAAGTCATAGACTGTTCTCTCTGCAACCACACGGCAAGCGGTACCAGAGCGCCAAGTCATAGAGTGTTCTCTCTGCTAGCGCACGGCAAGCGGTACCAGAGCGCCAAGTCATAGACTGTTCTCTCTGCAACCACACGGCAAGCGGTACCAGAGCGCCAAGTCATAGACTGTTCTCTCTGCTAGCGCACGGCAAGCGGTACCAGAGCGCCAAGTCATAGACTGTTCTCTCTGCAACCACACGGCAAGCGGTACCAGAGCGCCAAGTCATAGACTGTTCTCTCTGCAACCACACGGCAAGCGGTACCAGAGCGCCAAGTCATAGACTGTTCTCTCTGCAACCACACGGCAAGCGGTACCAGAGCGCCAAGTCATAGACTGTTCTCTCTGCAACCACACGGCAAGCGGTACCAGAGCGCCAAGTCATAGACTGTTCTCTCTGCAACCACACGGCAAGCGGTACCAGAGCGCCAAGTCATAGACTGTTCTCTCTGCAACCACACGGCAAGCGGTACCAGAGCGCCAAGTCATAGACTGTTCTCTCTGCAACCACACGGCAAGCGGTACCAGAGCGCCAAGTCATAGACTGTTCTCTCTGCAACCACACGGCAAGCGGTACCAGAGCGCCAAGTCATAGACTGTTCTCTCTGCAACCACACGGCAAGCGGTACCAGAGCGCCAAGTCATAGACTGTTCTCTCTGCAACCACACGGCCAGCGGTACCAGAGCGCCAAGTCATAGACTGTTCTCTCTGCAACCACACGGCAAGCGGTACCAGAGCGCCAAGTCATAGACTGTTCTCTCTGCAACCACACGGCAAGCGGTACCAGAGCGCCAAGTCATAGACTGTTCTCTCTGCAACCACACGGCAAGCGGCTACCAGAGCGCCAAGTCATAGACTGTTCTCTCTGCAACCACACGGCAAGCGGTACCAGAGCGCCAAGTCATAGACTGTTCTCTCTGCAACCACACGGCAAGCGGTACCAGAGCGCCAAGTCATAGACTGTTCTCTCTGCAACCACACGGCAAGCGGCTACCAGAGCGCCAAGTCATAGACTGTTCTCTCTGCAACCACACGGCAAGCGGCTACCAGAGCGCCAAGTCATAGACTGTTCTCTCTGCAACCACACGGCAAGCGGTACCAGAGCGCCAAGTCATAGACTGTTCTCTCTGCAACCACACGGCAAGCGGCTACCAGAGCGCCAAGTCATAGACTGTTCTCTCTGCAACCACACGGCAAGCGGTACCAGAGCGCCAAGTCATAGACTGTTCTCTCTGCAACCACACGGCAAGCGGCTACCAGAGCGCCAAGTCATAGACTGTTCTCTCTGCAACCACACGGCAAGCGGTACCAGAGCGCCAAGTCATAGACTGTTCTCTCTGCAACCACACGGCAAGCGGTACCAGAGCGCCAAGTCATAGACTGTTCTCTCTGCAACCACACGGCAAGCGGTACCAGAGCGCCAAGTCATAGACTGTTCTCTCTGCAACCACACGGCAAGCGGCTACCAGAGCGCCAAGTCATAGACTGTTCTCTCTGCAACCACACGGCAAGCGGTACCAGAGCGCCAAGTCATAGACTGTTCTCTCTGCAACCACACGGCAAGCGGCTACCAGAGCGCCAAGTCATAGACTGTTCTCTCTGCAACCACACGGCAAGCGGTACCAGAGCGCCAAGTCATAGACTGTTCTCTCTGCAACCACACGGCAAGCGGTACCAGAGCGCCAAGTCATAGACTGTTCTCTCTGCAACCACACGGCAAGCGGTACCAGAGCGCCAAGTCATAGACTGTTCTCTCTGCAACCACACGGCAAGCGGTACCAGAGCGCCAAGTCATAGACTGTTCTCTCTGCAACCACACGGCAAGCGGTACCAGAGCGCCAAGTCATAGACTGTTCTCTCTGCAACCACACGGCAAGCGGTACCAGAGCGCCAAGTCATAGACTGTTCTCTCTGCAACCACACGGCAAGCGGTACCAGAGCGCCAAGTCATAGAGTGTTCTCTCTGCTAGCGCACGGCAAGCGGTACCAGAGCGCCAAGTCATAGACTGTTCTCTCTGCAACCACACGGCAAGCGGTACCAGAGCGCCAAGTCATAGAGTGTTCTCTCTGCTAGCGCACGGCAAGCGGTACCAGAGCGCCAAGTCATAGACTGTTCTCTCTGCAACCACACGGCAAGCGGTACCAGAGCGCCAAGTCATAGACTGTTCTCTCTGCTAGCGCACGGCAAGCGGTACCAGAGCGCCAAGTCATAGACTGTTCTCTCTGCAACCACACGGCAAGCGGTACCAGAGCGCCAAGTCATAGACTGTTCTCTCTGCAACCACACGGCAAGCGGTACCAGAGCGCCAAGTCATAGACTGTTCTCTCTGCAACCACACGGCAAGCGGTACCAGAGCGCCAAGTCATAGACTGTTCTCTCTGCAACCACACGGCAAGCGGTACCAGAGCGCCAAGTCATAGACTGTTCTCTCTGCAACCACACGGCAAGCGGTACCAGAGCGCCAAGTCATAGACTGTTCTCTCTGCAACCACACGGCAAGCGGTACCAGAGCGCCAAGTCATAGACTGTTCTCTCTGCAACCACACGGCAAGAGGTACCAGAGCGCCAAGTCATAGACTGTTCTCTCT